>NW_027617888.1:0-93113 GCF_964187855.1 Myxine glutinosa | reverse complement strand
CACTTTTCGCACTTGTGTTAGTGTTGAAAAACCACTTTTCGCACTTGTGTTAGTGTTGAAAAAACCACTTTTCGCACTTGTGTTAGTGTTGAAAAACACTTTTCGCACTTGTGTTGGTGCAGGAAACCACTTTTGCACTTGTATTAGTGTGGAAAAAAACACTTTTATGCAACTCGTGATAGTGTTGAAAAACACTTTTCGCACTTGTGTTAGTGTTGAAAACTCACTTTTCCGCACTTGTGTTGGTGCAGGAAACCACTTTTGCACTTGCATTTGTGTGGAAAAACCACTTTTCCGCACTTGTGTTAGTGTTGATAAAAACCAACTTTCGCACTTGTGTTAGTGTTGAAAAAACCACTTTTCGCACTTATGTTGGTAGCAGGAAACCACTTTTGCACTTGTATTAGTGTGGAAAAAACACTTTTCGCACTTGTGTTAGTGTTGAAAAACCACTTTTCGCACTTGTGTTAGTGTTGAAAAACCACTTTTCGCACTTGTGTTGGTGCAGGAAACCACTTTTCGCACTTGTGTAGTGTTGCAAAACCACTTTTCGCACTTGTGTTAGTGTTGAAAAACCACTTTTTGCACTTGTGTTAGTGTTGAAAAACCACTTTTCGCACTTCTGTGGTGCAGGAAACCACTTTTGCACTTGTATTAGTGTGGAAAAAACACTTTTTGCAACTTGTGATAGCGTGGAAAAACCACTTATCGCACTTGTGTTAGTGTTGAAAAACCACTTTTCGCACTTGTGTTGGTGCAGGAAACCACTTTTGCACTTGTATTGGTGTGGAAAAAACACTTTTCGCACTTGTGTTAGTGTTGAAAAAACCACTTTTCGCACTTATGTTAGTGTTGCAAAACCACTTTTCGCACTTGTGTTAGTGTTGAAGAAACCCCTTTTCGCACTTGTGTTAGTGTTGAAAAACCACTTTTTTGCACTTGTGTTAGTGTTGAAAAACCACTTTTCGCACTTGTGTTGGTGCAGGAAACCACTATTGCACTTGTATTGGTGTGGAAAAAACACTTTTTGCACTTGTGATAGTGTGAAAAACCACTTTTCGCTCTTGTGTTAGTGTTGAAAAACCACTTTTCGCACTTGTGTTGGTGCCGGAAACCACTTTTGCACTTGTATTAGTGTGGAAAAAACACTTTTTGCACTTGTGATAGTGTTGAAAAACCTCTTTTCGCACTTGTGTTAGTGTTGAAAAAACCACTTTTCGCACTTGTGTTGGTGCAGGAAACCACTTTTGCACTTGTATTAGTGTGGAAAACCCACTTTTCGCACTTGTGTTAGTGTTGAAAAACCACTTTTCGCACTTGTGTTAGTGTTGAAAAACCACTTTTCGCACTTGTGTTAGTGTTGAAAAACCACTTTCGCACTTGTGTTGGTGCAGGAAACCACTTCTGCACTTGTATTAGTGTGGAAAAAACACTTTTGCACTCGTGATAGTGTTGAAAAACACTTTTCGCACTTGTGTTAGTGTTGAAAAACCACTTTTCGCACTTGTGTTGGTGCAGGAAACCACTTTTGCACTTGTATTAGTGTGGAAAAAACACTTTTCGCACTTATGTTATGTTGAAAAACCACTTTTCGCACTTGTGTTAGTGTTGAAAAACCACTTTTCGCACTTGTGTTGGTGCAGGAAACCACTTTTGCACTTGTGTTAGTGTGGAAAAACCACTTTTTGCACTTGTGAGTGTTGAAAAACCACTTTTTCGCACTTGTGTTAGTGTTGAAAAAACCACTTTCGCACTTGTGTTGGTGCAGGAAACCACTTTTGCACTTGTATTAGTGTGGAAAAACCACTTTTCGCACTTGTGTTAGTGTTGAAAAACCACTTTTCGCACATGTGTTAGTGTTGAAAAACAACTTTTCGCACTTGTGTTGGTGCAGGAAACCACTTTTGCACTTGTATTAGTGTGGAAAAACCACTTTTCGCATTTGTGTTAGTGTTGAAAAACCACTTTTCGCACTTGTGTTGCTGCAGGAAACCACTTTTGCAACTTGTATTAGTGTGGAAAAACCACTTTTCGCACTTGTGATAGTGTTGAAAAACCACTTTTCGCACTTGTGTTAGTGTTGAAAAACCACTTTTCGCACTTGTGTTGTTGCAGGAAACCACTTTTTCCACTTGTATTAGTGTGCAAAAAACCACTTTTCGCACTTGTGTTAGTGTTGAAAAACCACTTTTTGCACTTGTGTTAGTGTTGAAAAACCACTTTTCGCACCTGTGTTGGTGCAGTCAAACCACTTTTGCACTTGTATTAGTGTGAAAAAACACTTTTCGCACTTGTGTTAGTGTTGAAAAACCACTTTTCGCACTTGTGTTAGTGTTGAAAAACCACTTTTCGCACCTGTGTTGGTGCAGGAAACCACTTTTGCACTTGTATTAGTGTGGAAAAACACTTTTTGCACTTGTGATAGTGTTGAAAAACCACTTTTCGCACTTATGTTAATGTTGAAAAACGACTTTTCGCACTTGTGTTGGTGCAGGAAACCACTTTTGCACTTGTATTAGTGTGGGAAAACCACTTTTCGCACTTGTGTTAGTGTTGAAAAACCACTTTCGCACTTGTGTTAGTGTTGAAAAACCACTTTTCGCACTTGTGTTAGTGTTGAAAAACCACTTTTCGCACTTGTGTTGGTGCAGGAAACCACTTTTGCACTTGTATTAGTGTGGAAAAAACACTTTTTGCACTCGTGATAGTGTTGAAAAACCACTTTTTGCACTTGTGTTAGTGTTGAAAAACCACTTTTCGCACTTGTGTTGGTGCAGGAAACCACTTTTGCACTTGTATTAGTGTGGAAAAAACACTTTTTGCACTTGTGATAGTGTTGAAAAACCACTTTTCGCACTTGTGTTAGTGTTGAAAAACCACTTTTCGCACTTGTGTTGGTGCAGGAAACCACTTTTGCACTTGTATTAGTGTGGAAAAAACACATTTTGCACTTGTGATAGTGTTGAAAAACCACTTTTCGCACTTGTGTTGGTGCAGGAAACCACTTTTGCACTTGTATTAGTGTGGAAAAAACACACTTTTCGCACTTGTGTTAGTGTTGAAAAACCACTTTTCGCACTTGTGTTAGTGTTGCAAAACACTTTTCGCACTTGTGTTAGTGTTGAAAAAACCACTTTTCGCATTTGTGTTAGTGTTGAAAAACCACTTTTCGCACTTGTGTTGGTGCAGGAAACCACTTTTGCACTTGTATTAGTGTGGAAAAAACACTTTTCGCACTTGTGTTAGTGTTGAAAAACCACTTTTCGCACTTGTGTTAGTGTTGCAAAACCACTTTTCGCACTTGTGTTAGTGTTGAAAAACCCCTTTTCGCACTTATGTTTGTGTTGAAAAACCACTTTTCGCACTTGTGTTAGTGTTGAAAAAACCACTTTCGCACTTGTGTTGGTGCAGGAAACCCACTACTGCACTTGTATTGGTGTGGAAAAAACACTTTTTGCACTTGTGATAGTGTTGAAAAACCACTTTTCGCACTTGTGTTAGTGTTGAAAAACACTTTTCGCACTTGTGTTGGTGCAGGAAACCACTTTTGCACTTGTATTAGTGTGGAAAAACCACTTTTCGCATTTGTGTTAGTGTTGAAAAACCACTTTTCGCACTTGTGTTGCTGCAGGAAACCACTTTTGCACTTGTATTAGTGTGGAAAAACCACTTTTCGCACTTGTGATAGTGTTGAAAAAACCACTTTTCGCACTTGTGTTAGTGTTGAAAAACCACTTTTCGCACTTGTGTTGTTGCAGGAAACCACTTTTCCACTTGTATTAGTGTGCAAAAACCACTTTTCGCACTTGTGTTAGTGTTGAAAAACCACTTTTTGCACTTGTGTTAGTGTTGAAAAACCACTTTTCGCACCTGTGTTGTGCAGTAAACCACTTTTGCACTTGTATTAGTGTGGAAAAAACACTTTTCGCACTTGTGTTAGTGTTGAAAAACCACTTTTCGCACTTGTGTTAGTGTTGAAAAACCACTTTTCGCACCTGTGTTGGTGCAGGAAACCACTTTTGCACTTGTATTAGTGTGGAAAAAAACACTTTTTGCACTTGTGATAGTGTTGAAAAACCACTTTTCGCACTTATGTTAATGTTGAAAAACGACTTTTCGCACTTGTGTTGGTGCAGGAAACCACTTTTGCACTTGTATTAGTGTGGGAAAACCACTTTTCGCACTTGTGTTAGTGTTGAAAAACCACTTTTCGCACTTGTGTTAGTGTGAAAAACCACTTTTCGCACTTGTGTTAGTGTTGAAAAACCACTTTTCGCACTTGTGTTTGTGCAGGAAACCACTTTTGCACTTGTATTAGTGTGGAAAAAACACTTTTTGCACTCGTGATAGTGTTGAAAAACCACTTTTTGCACTTGTGTTAGTGTTGAAAAACCACTTTTCGCACTTGTGTTGGTGCAGGAAACCACTTTTGCACTTGTATTAGTGTGGAAAAAACACTTTTTGCACTTGTGATAGTGTTGAAAAACCACTTTTCGCACTTGTGTTAGTGTTGAAAAACCACTTTCGCACTTGTGTTGTTGCAGGAAACCACTTTTGCACTTGTATTAGTGTGGAAAAACCACTTTTCGCATTTGTGTTAGTGTTGAAAAACCACTTTTCGCACTTGTGTTGGTGCAGGAAACCACTTTTGCACTTGTATTAGTGTGGAAAAACCACTTTTCGCACTTGTGATAGTGTTGAAAAACCACTTTTCGCACTTGTGTTAGTGTTGAAAAACCACTTTTCGCACTTGTGTTGGTGCAGGAAACCACTTTTCCACTTGTATTAGTGTGCAAAAAACCACTTTTCGCACTTGTGTTAGTGTTGAAAAACCACTTTTCGCACTTGTGTTAGTGTTGAAAAACCACTTTTCGCACCTGTGTTGGTGCAGTAAACCACTTTTGCACTTGTATTAGTGTAGAAAAAACACTTTTCGCACTTGTGTTAGTGTTGAAAAGCCACTTTTCGCACTTGTGTTAGTGTTGAAAAACCACTTTTCGCACCTGTGTTGGTGCAGGAAACCACTTTTGCACTTGTATTAGTGTGGAAAAAACACTTTTTGCACTTGTGATAGTGTTGAAAAACCACTTTTCGCACTGATTGTTAATGTTGAAAAACGACTTTTCGCACTTGTGTTGGTGCAGGAAACCACTTTTGCACTTGTATTAGTGTGGGAAAACCACTTTTCGCACTTGTGTTAGTGTTGAAAAACCACTTTTCGCACTTGTGTTAGTGTTGAAAAACCACTTTTCGCACTTGTGTTAGTGTTGAAAAAACCACTTTTCGCACTGGTGTTGGTGCAGGAAACCACTTTTGCACTTGTATTAGTGTGGAAAAAACACTTTTTGCACTCGTGATAGTGTTGAAAAACCACCTTTTCGCACTTGTGTTAGTGTTGAGAAACCACTTTTCGCACTTGTGTTGGTGCAGGAAACCACTTTTGCACTTGTATTAGTGTGGAAAAAAACACTTTTCGCACTTGTGTTAGTGTTGAAAAACCACTTTTCGCACTTGTGTTAGTGTTGAAAAACCACTTTTCGCACCTGTGTTGGTGCAGGAAACCACTTTTGCACTTGTATTAGTGTGGAAAAAACACTTTTTGCACTTGTGATAGTGTTGAAAAACCCACTTTTCGCACTTATGTTATGTTGAAAAACGACTTTTCGCACTTGTGTTGGTGCAGGAAACCACTTTTGCACTTGTATTAGTGTGGGAAAACCACTTTTCGCACTTGTGTTAGTGTTGAAAAACCACTTTTCGCACTTGTGTTAGTGTTGAAAAACCACTTTTCGCAACTTGTGTTAGTGTTGAAAAACCACTTTTCGCACTTGTGTTGGTGCAGGAAACCACTTTTGCACTTGTATTAGTGTGGAAAAAACACTTTTTGCACTCGTGATAGTGTTGAAAAACCACTTTTGCACTTGTGTTAGTGTTGAAAAACCACTTTTCGCACTTGTGTTGGTGCAGGAAACCACTTTTGCACTTGTATTAGTGTGGAAAAAACACTTTTTGCACTTGTGATAGTGTTGAAAAACCACTTTTCGCACTTGTGTTAGTGTTGAAAAACCACTTTTCGCACTTGTGTTGGTGCAGGAAACCACTTTTGCACTTGTATTAGTGTGGAAAAAACACATTTTGCACTTGTGATAGTGTTGAAAAAACCACTTTTCGCACTTGTGTTGGTGCAGGAAACCACTTTTGCACTTGTATTAGTGTGGAAAAAACACTTTTCGCACTTGTGTTAGTGTTGAAAAACCACTTTTCGCACTTGTGTTAGTGTTGCAAAACCACTTTTCGCACTTGTGTTAGTGTTGAAAAACCACTTTTCGCATTTGTGTTAGTGTTGAAAAACCCACTTTTCGCACTTGTGTTGGTGCAGGAAACCACTTTTGCACTTGTATTAGTGTGGAAAAAACACTTTTCGCACTTGTGTTAGTGTTGAAAAACCACTTTTCCGCACTTGTGTTAGTGTTGCAAAACCACTTTTCGCACTTGTGTTAGTGTTGAAAAACCCCTTTTCGCACTTATGTTTGTGTTGAAAAACCACTTTTCGCACTTGTGTTAGTGTTGAAAAACCACTTTTCGCACTTGTGTTGGTGCAGGAAACCACTACTGCACTTGTATTGGTGTGGAAAAAACACTTTTTGCACTTGTGATAGTGTTGAAAAACCACTTTTCGCACTTGTGTTAGTGTTGAAAAACCACTTTTCGCACTTGTGTTGGTGCAGGAAACCACTTTTGCACTTGTATTAGTGTGGAAAAACCACTTTTCGCATTTGTGTTAGTGTTGAAAAACCACTTTTCGCACTTGTGTTGCTGCAGGAAACCACTTTTGCACTTGTATTAGTGTGGAAAAACCACTTTTCGCACTTGTGATAGTGTTGAAAAACCACTTTTCGCACTTGTGTTAGTGTTGAAAAACCACTTTTCGCACTTGTGTTGTTGCAGGAAACCACTTTTCCACTTGTATTAGTGTGCAAAAAACCACTTTTCGCACTTGTGTTAGTGTTGAAAAACCACTTTTTGCACTTGTGTTAGTGTTGAAAAACCACTTTTCGCACCTGTGTTGGTGCAGTAAACCACTTTTGCACTTGTATTAGTGTGGAAAAAACACTTTTCGCACTTGTGTTAGTGTTGAAAAACCACTTTTCGCACTTGTGTTAGTGTTGAAAAACCACTTTTCGCACCTGTGTTGGTGCAGGAAACCACTTTTGCACTTGTATTAGTGTGGAAAAAACACTTTTTGCACTTGTGATAGTGTTGAAAAACCACTTTTCGCACTTATGTTAATGTTGAAAAACGACTTTTCGCACTTGTGTTGGTGCAGGAAACCACTTTTGCACTTGTATTAGTGTGGGAAAACCACTTTTCGCACTTGTGTTAGTGTTGAAAAACCACTTTTCGCACTTGTGTTAGTGTTGAAAAACCACTTTTCGCACTTGTGTTAGTGTTGAAAAACCACTTTTCGCACTTGTGTTTGTGCAGGAAACCACTTTTGCACTTGTATTAGTGTGGAAAAAACACTTTTTGCACTCGTGATAGTGTTGAAAAACCACTTTTTGCACTTGTGTTAGTGTTGAAAAACCACTTTTCGCACTTGTGTTGGTGCAGGAAACCACTTTTGCACTTGTATTAGTGTGGAAAAAACACTTTTTGCACTTGTGATAGTGTTGAAAAACCACTTTTCGCACTTGTGTTAGTGTTGAAAAACCACTTTCGCACTTGTGTTGTTGCAGGAAACCACTTTTGCACTTGTATTAGTGTGGAAAAACCACTTTTCGCATTTGTGTTAGTGTTGAAAAACCACTTTTCGCACTTGTGTTGGTGCAGGAAACCACTTTTGCACTTGTATTAGTGTGGAAAAACCACTTTTCGCACTTGTGATAGTGTTGAAAAACCACTTTTCGCACTTGTGTTAGTGTTGAAAAACCACTTTTCGCACTTGTGTTGGTGCAGGAAACCACTTTTCCACTTGTATTAGTGTGCAAAAAACCACTTTTCGCACTTGTGTTAGTGTTGAAAAACCACTTTTCGCACTTGTGTTAGTGTTGAAAAACCACTTTTCGCACCTGTGTTGGTGCAGTAAACCACTTTTGCACTTGTATTAGTGTAGAAAAAACACTTTTCGCACTTGTGTTAGTGTTGAAAAGCCACTTTTCGCACTTGTGTTAGTGTTGAAAAACCACTTTTCGCACCTGTGTTGGTGCAGGAAACCACTTTTGCACTTGTATTAGTGTGGAAAAAACACTTTTTGCACTTGTGATAGTGTTGAAAAACCACTTTTCGCACTGATGTTAATGTTGAAAAACGACTTTTCGCACTTGTGTTGGTGCAGGAAACCACTTTTGCACTTGTATTAGTGTGGGAAAACCACTTTTCGCACTTGTGTTAGTGTTGAAAAACCACTTTTCGCACTTGTGTTAGTGTTGAAAAACCACTTTTCGCACTTGTGTTAGTGTTGAAAAACCACTTTTCGCACTGGTGTTGGTGCAGGAAACCACTTTTGCACTTGTATTAGTGTGGAAAAAACACTTTTTGCACTCGTGATAGTGTTGAAAAACCACTTTTCGCACTTGTGTTAGTGTTGAAAAACCACTTTTCGCACTTGTGTTGGTGCAGGAAACCACTTTTGCACTTGCATTTGTGTGGAAAAACCACTTTTCGCACTTGTGTTAGTGTTGAAAAACCAACTTTCGCACTTGTGTTAGTGTTGAAAAACCACTTTTCGCACTTATGTTGGTGCAGGAAACCACTTTTGCACTTGTATTAGTGTGGAAAAAACACTTTTCGCACTTGTGTTAGTGTTGAAAAACCACTTTTCGCACTTGTGTTAGTGTTGAAAAACCACTTTTCGCACTTGTGTTGGTGCAGGAAACCACTTTTCGCACTTGTGTTAGTGTTGCAAAACCACTTTTCGCACTTGTGTTAGTGTTGAAAAACCACTTTTTGCACTTGTGTTAGTGTTGAAAAACCACTTTTCGCACTTCTGTTGGTGCAGGAAACCACTTTTGCACTTGTATTAGTGTGGAAAAAACACTTTTTGCACTTGTGATAGCGTGGAAAAACCACTTTTCGCACTTGTGTTAGTGTTGAAAAACCACTTTTCGCACTTGTGTTGGTGCAGGAAACCACTTTTGCACTTGTATTAGTGTGGAAAAAACACTTTTCGCACTTGTGTTAGTGTTGAAAAACCACTTTTCGCACTTATGTTAGTGTTGCAAAACCACTTTTCGCACTTGTGTTAGTGTTGAAAAACCCCTTTTCGCACTTGTGTTAGTGTTGAAAAACCACTTTTTGCACTTGTGTTAGTGTTGAAAAACCACTTTTCGCACTTGTGTTGGTGCAGGAAACCACTATTGCACTTGTATTGGTGTGGAAAAAACACTTTTCGCACTTGTGTTAGTGTTGAAAAGCCACTTTTCGCACTTGTGTTAGTGTTGAAAAACCACTTTTCGCACCTGTGTTGGTGCAGGAAACCACTTTTGCACTTGTATTAGTGTGGAAAAAACACTTTTTGCACTTGTGATAGTGTTGAAAAACCACTTTTCGCACTGATGTTAATGTTGAAAAACGACTTTTCGCACTTGTGTTGGTGCAGGAAACCACTTTTGCACTTGTATTAGTGTGGGAAAACCACTTTTCGCACTTGTGTTAGTGTTGAAAAACCACTTTTCGCACTTGTGTTAGTGTTGAAAAACCACTTTTCGCACTTGTGTTAGTGTTGAAAAACCACTTTTCGCACTTGTGTTGGTGCAGGAAACCACTTTTGCACTTGTATTAGTGTGGAAAAAACACTTTTTGCACTCGTGATAGTGTTGAAAAACCACTTTTCGCACTTGTGTTAGTGTTGAAAAACCACTTTTCGCACTTGTGTTGGTGCAGGAAACCACTTTTGCACTTGCATTTGTGTGGAAAAACCACTTTTCGCACTTGTGTTAGTGTTGAAAAACCAACTTTCGCACTTGTGTTAGTGTTGAAAAACCACTTTTCGCACTTATGTTGGTGCAGGAAACCACTTTTGCACTTGTATTAGTGTGGAAAAAACACTTTTCGCACTTGTGTTAGTGTTGAAAAACCACTTTTCGCACTTGTGTTAGTGTTGAAAAACCACTTTTCGCACTTGTGTTGGTGCAGGAAACCACTTTTCGCACTTGTGTTAGTGTTGCAAAACCACTTTTCGCACTTGTGTTAGTGTTGAAAAACCACTTTTTGCACTTGTGTTAGTGTTGAAAAACCACTTTTCGCACTTCTGTTGGTGCAGGAAACCACTTTTGCACTTGTATTAGTGTGGAAAAAACACTTTTTGCACTTGTGATAGCGTGGAAAAACCACTTTTCGCACTTGTGTTAGTGTTGAAAAACCACTTTTCGCACTTGTGTTGGTGCAGGAAACCACTTTTGCACTTGTATTGGTGTGGAAAAAACACTTTTCGCACTTGTGTTAGTGTTGAAAAACCACTTTTCGCACTTATGTTAGTGTTGCAAAACCACTTTTCGCACTTGTGTTAGTGTTGAAAAACCCCTTTTCGCACTTGTGTTAGTGTTGAAAAACCACTTTTTGCACTTGTGTTAGTGTTGAAAAACCACTTTTCGCACTTGTGTTGGTGCAGGAAACCACTATTGCACTTGTATTGGTGTGGAAAAAACACTTTTTGCACTTGTGATAGTGTTGAAAAACCACTTTTCGCTCTTGTGTTAGTGTTGAAAAACCACTTTTCGCACTTGTGTTGGTGCCGGAAACCACTTTTGCACTTGTATTAGTGTGGAAAAAACACTTTTTGCACTTGTGATAGTGTTGAAAAACCTCTTTTCGCACTTGTGTTAGTGTTGAAAAACCACTTTTCGCACTTGTGTTGGTGCAGGAAACCACTTTTGCACTTGTATTAGTGTGGAAAACCCACTTTTCGCACTTGTGTTAGTGTTGAAAAACCACTTTTCGCACTTGTGTTAGTGTTGAAAAACCACTTTTCGCACTTGTGTTAGTGTTGAAAAACCACTTTTCGCACTTGTGTTGGTGCAGGAAACCACTTCTGCACTTGTATTAGTGTGGAAAAAACACTTTTTGCACTCGTGATAGTGTTGAAAAACCACTTTTCGCACTTGTGTTAGTGTTGAAAAACCACTTTTCGCACTTGTGTTGGTGCAGGAAACCACTTTTGCACTTGTATTAGTGTGGAAAAAACACTTTTCGCACTTATGTTATTGTTGAAAAACCACTTTTCGCACTTGTGTTAGTGTTGAAAAACCACTTTTCGCACTTGTGTTGGTGCAGGAAACCACTTTTGCACTTGTGTTAGTGTGGAAAAACCACTTTTTGCACTTGTGAGTGTTGAAAAACCACTTTTCGCACTTGTGTTAGTGTTGAAAAACCACTTTTCGCACTTGTGTTGGTGCAGGAAACCACTTTTGCACTTGTATTAGTGTGGAAAAACCACTTTTCGCACTTGTGTTAGTGTTGAAAAACCACTTTTCGCACATGTGTTAGTGTTGAAAAACAACTTTTCGCACTTGTGTTGGTGCAGGAAACCACTTTTGCACTTGTATTAGTGTGGAAAAACCACTTTTCGCATTTGTGTTAGTGTTGAAAAACCACTTTTCGCACTTGTGTTGCTGCAGGAAACCACTTTTGCACTTGTATTAGTGTGGAAAAACCACTTTTCGCACTTGTGATAGTGTTGAAAAACCACTTTTCGCACTTGTGTTAGTGTTGAAAAACCACTTTTCGCACTTGTGTTGTTGCAGGAAACCACTTTTCCACTTGTATTAGTGTGCAAAAAACCACTTTTCGCACTTGTGTTAGTGTTGAAAAACCACTTTTTGCACTTGTGTTAGTGTTGAAAAACCACTTTTCGCACCTGTGTTGGTGCAGTAAACCACTTTTGCACTTGTATTAGTGTGGAAAAAACACTTTTCGCACTTGTGTTAGTGTTGAAAAACCACTTTTCGCACTTGTGTTAGTGTTGAAAAACCACTTTTCGCACCTGTGTTGGTGCAGGAAACCACTTTTGCACTTGTATTAGTGTGGAAAAAACACTTTTTGCACTTGTGATAGTGTTGAAAAACCACTTTTCGCACTTATGTTAATGTTGAAAAACGACTTTTCGCACTTGTGTTGGTGCAGGAAACCACTTTTGCACTTGTATTAGTGTGGGAAAACCACTTTTCGCACTTGTGTTAGTGTTGAAAAACCACTTTTCGCACTTGTGTTAGTGTTGAAAAACCACTTTTCGCACTTGTGTTAGTGTTGAAAAACCACTTTTCGCACTTGTGTTGGTGCAGGAAACCACTTTTGCACTTGTATTAGTGTGGAAAAAACACTTTTTGCACTCGTGATAGTGTTGAAAAACCACTTTTTGCACTTGTGTTAGTGTTGAAAAACCACTTTTCGCACTTGTGTTGGTGCAGGAAACCACTTTTGCACTTGTATTAGTGTGGAAAAAACACTTTTTGCACTTGTGATAGTGTTGAAAAACCACTTTTCGCACTTGTGTTAGTGTTGAAAAACCACTTTTCGCACTTGTGTTGGTGCAGGAAACCACTTTTGCACTTGTATTAGTGTGGAAAAAACACATTTTGCACTTGTGATAGTGTTGAAAAACCACTTTTCGCACTTGTGTTGGTGCAGGAAACCACTTTTGCACTTGTATTAGTGTGGAAAAAACACTTTTCGCACTTGTGTTAGTGTTGAAAAACCACTTTTCGCACTTGTGTTAGTGTTGCAAAACCACTTTTCGCACTTGTGTTAGTGTTGAAAAACCACTTTTCGCATTTGTGTTAGTGTTGAAAAACCACTTTTCGCACTTGTGTTGGTGCAGGAAACCACTTTTGCACTTGTATTAGTGTGGAAAAAACACTTTTCGCACTTGTGTTAGTGTTGAAAAACCACTTTTCGCACTTGTGTTAGTGTTGCAAAACCACTTTTCGCACTTGTGTTAGTGTTGAAAAACCCCTTTTCGCACTTATGTTTGTGTTGAAAAACCACTTTTCGCACTTGTGTTAGTGTTGAAAAACCACTTTTCGCACTTGTGTTGGTGCAGGAAACCACTACTGC
The DNA here is from genome assembly GCF_964187855.1 of Myxine glutinosa. Lineage (NCBI taxonomy): Eukaryota > Metazoa > Chordata > Myxini > Myxiniformes > Myxinidae > Myxine > Myxine glutinosa. The sequence continues at coordinate 80,063 of NW_027617888.1, read as the reverse complement.
ACTTGTATTGGTGTGGAAAAAACACTTTTTGCACTTGTGATAGTGTTGAAAAACCACTTTTCGCACTTGTGTTAGTGTTGAAAAACCACTTTTCGCACTTGTGTTGGTGCAGGAAACCACTTTTGCACTTGTATTAGTGTGGAAAAAACAATTTTTGCACTTGTGATAGTGTTCAAAAACCAGTTTTCGTACTTGTGTTAGTGTTGAAAAACCACTTTTCGCACTTGTGTTGGTGCAGGAAACCACTTTTGCACTTGTATTAGTGTGGAAAACCCACTTTTTGCACTTGTGTTAGTGTTGAAAAACCACTTTTCGCACTTGTGTTAGTGTTGAAAAACCACTTTTCGCACTTGTGTTAGTGTTGAAAAACCACTTTTCGCACTTGTGTTGGTGCAGGAAACCACTTTTGCACTTGTGTTAGTGTTGAAAAACCACTTTTCGCACTTGTGTTAGTGTTGAAAAACCACTTTTCGCACTTGTGTTAGTGTTGAAAAACCACTTTTCGTACTTGTGTTGGTGCAGGAAACCACTTTTGCACTTGTATTAGTGTGTAAAAAACACTTTTTGCACTTGTGATAGTGTTGAAAAACCACTTTTCGCACTTGTGTTAGTGTTGAAAAACCACTTTTCGCACTTGTGTTAGTGTTGAAAAACCACTTTTCGCACTTGTGTTGGTGCAGGAAACCACTTTTGCACTTGTATTAGTGTGGAAAAAACACTTTTTGCACTTGTATTAGTGTTGAAAAACCACTTTTCGCACTTGTGTTAGTGTTGAAAAACCACTTTTCGCACTTGTGTTAGTGTTGAAAAACCACTTTTCGCACTTGTGTTGGTGCAGGAAACCACTTCTGCACTTGTATTAGTGTGGAAAAAACACTTTTTGCACTCGTGATAGTGTTGAAAAACCACTTTTCGCACTTGTGTTAGTGTTGAAAAACCACTTTTCGCACTTGTGTTGGTGCAGGAAACCACTTTTGCACTTGTATTAGTGTGGAAAAAACACTTTTCGCACTTATGTTATTGTTGATAAACCACTTTTCGCACTTGTGTTAGTGTTGAAAAACCACTTTTCGCACTTGTGTTGGTGCAGGAAACCACTTTTGCACTTGTGTTAGTGTGGAAAAACCACTTTTTGCACTTGTGATAGTGTTGAAAAACCACTTTTCGCACTTGTGTTAGTGTTGAAAAACCACTTTTCGCACTTGTGTTGGTGCAGGAAACCACTTTTGCACTTGTATTAGTGTGGAAAAACCACTTTTCGCACTTGTGTTAGTGTTGAAAAACCACTTTTCGCACATGTGTTAGTGTTGAAAAACCACTTTTCGCACTTGTGTTGGTGCAGGAAACCACTTTTGCACTTGTATTAGTGTGGAAAAACCACTTTTCGCATTTGTGTTAGTGTTGAAAAACCACTTTTCGCACTTGTGTTGGTGCAGGAAACCACTTTTGCACTTGTATTAGTGTGGAAAAACCACTTTTCGCACTTGTGATAGTGTTGAAAAACCACTTTTCGCACTTGTGTTAGTGTTGAAAAACCACTTTTCGCACTTGTGTTGTTGCAGGAAACCACTTTTCCACTTGTATTAGTGTGCAAAAAACCACTTTTCGCACTTGTGTTAGTGTTGAAAAACCACTTTTTGCACTTGTGTTAGTGTTGAAAAACCACTTTTCGCACCTGTGTTGGTGCAGTAAACCAATTTTGCACTTGTATTAGTGTGGAAAAAACACTTTTCGCACTTGTGTTAGTGTTGGAAAACCACTTTTCGCACTTGTGTTAGTGTTGAAAAACCACTTTTCGCACCTGTGTTGGTGCAGGAAACCACTTTTGCACTTGTATTAGTGTGGAAAAAACACTTTTTGCACTTGTGATAGTGTTGAAAAACCACTTTTCGCACTTATGTTAATGTTGAAAAACGACTTTTCGCACTTGTGTTGGTGCAGGAAACCACTTTTGCACTTGTATTAGTGTGGGAAAACCACTTTTCGCACTTGTGTTAGTGTTGAAAAACCACTTTTCGCACTTGTGTTAGTGTTGAAAAACCACTTTTCACACTTGTGTTAGTGTTGAAAAACCACTTTTCGCACTTGTGTTGGTGCAGGAAACCACTTTTGCACTTGTATTAGTGTGGAAAAAACACTTTTTGCACTCGTGATAGTGTTGAAAAACCACTTTTTGCACTTGTGTTAGTGTTGAAAAACCACTTTTCGCACGTGTGTTGGTGCAGGAAACCACTTTTGCACTTGTATTAGTGTGGAAAAAACACTTTTTGCACTTGTGATAGTGTTGAAAAACCACTTTTCGCACTTGTGTTAGTGTTGAAAAACCACTTTTCGCACTTGTGTTGGTGCAGGAAACCACTTTTGCACTTGTATTAGTGTGGAAAAAACACATTTTGCACTTGTGATAGTGTTGAAAAACCACTTTTCGCACTTGTGTTGGTGCAGGAAACCACTTTTGCACTTGTATTAGTGTGGAAAAAACACTTTTGGCACTTGTGTTAGTGTTGAAAAACCACTTTTCGCACTTGTGTTAGTGTTGCAAAACCACTTTTCGCACTTGTGTTAGTGTTGAAAAACCACTTTTCGCATTTGTGTTAGTGTTGAAAAACCACTTTTCGCACTTGTGTTGGTGCAGGAAACCACTTTTGCACTTGTATTAGTGTGGAAAAAACACTTTTCGCACTTGTGTTAGTGTTGAAAAACCACTTTTCGCACTTGTGTTAGTGTTGCAAAACCACTTTTCGCACTTGTGTTAGTGTTGAAAAACCCCTTTTCGCACTTGTGTTTGTGTTGAAAAACCACTTTTCGCACTTGTGTTAGTGTTGAAAAACCACTTTTCGCACTTGTGTTGGTGCAGGAAACCACTACTGCACTTGTATTGGTGTGGAAAAAACACTTTTTGCACTTGTGATAGTGTTGAAAAACCACTTTTCGCACTTGTGTTAGTGTTGAAAAACCACTTTTCGCACTTGTGTTGGTGCAGGAAACCACTTTTGCACTTGTATTAGTGTGGAAAAAACAATTTTTGCACTTGTGATAGTGTTCAAAAACCACTTTTCGTACTTGTGTTAGTGTTGAAAAACCACTTTTCGCACTTGTGTTGGTGCAGGAAACCACTTTTGCACTTGTATTAGTGTGGAAAACCCACTTTTTGCACTTGTGTTAGTGTTGAAAAACCACTTTTCGCACTTGTGTTAGTGTTGAAAAACCACTTTTCGCACTTGTGTTAGTGTTGAAAAACCACTTTTCGCACTTGTGTTGGTGCAGGAAACCACTTTTGCACTTGTGTTAGTGTTGAAAAACCACTTTTCGCACTTGTGTTAGTGTTGAAAAACCACTTTTCGCACTTGTGTTAGTGTTGAAAAACCACTTTTCGTACTTGTGTTGGTGCAGGAAACCACTTTTGCACTTGTATTAGTGTGTAAAAAACACTTTTTGCACTTGTGATAGTGTTGAAAAACCACTTTTCGCACTTGTGTTAGTGTTGAAAAACCACTTTTCGCACTTGTGTTAGTGTTGAAAAACCACTTTTCGCACTTGTGTTGGTGCAGGAAACCACTTTTGCACTTGTATTAGTGTGGAAAAAACACTTTTTGCACTTGTATTAGTGTGGAAAAACCACTTTTTGCACTTGTGTTAGTGTTGAAAAACCACTTTTCGCACTTGTGTTAGTGTTGAAAAACCACTTTTCGCACTTGTGTTAGTGTTGAAAAACCACTTTTCGCACTTGTGTTGGTGCAGGAAACCACTTTTGCACTTGTACTAGTGTGGAAAAAACACTTTTTGCACTTGTGATAGTGTTGAAAAACCACTTTTCGCACTTGTGTTAGTGTTGAAAAACTACTTTTCGCACTTGTGTTGGTGCAAGAAACTACTTTTGCACTTGTATTAGTGTGGAAAAACCACTTTTCGCACTTGTGTTAGTGTTGAAAAACCACTTTTCGCACTTGTGTTAGTGTTGAAAAACCAATTTTCGCACTTGTGTTGGTGCAGTAAACCACTTTTGCACTTGTATTAGTGTGGAAAAAACACTTTTCGCACTTGTGTTAGTGTTGAAAAACCACTTTTCGCACTTGTGTTAGTGTTGAAAAACCACTTTTCGCACCTGTGTTGGTGCAGGAAACCACTTTTGCACTTGTATTAGTGTGGAAAAAACACTTTTTGCACTTGTGATAGTGTTGAAAAACCACTTTTCGCACTTATGTTAATGTTGAAAAACGACTTTTCGCACTTGTGTTGGTGCAGGAAACCACTTTTGCACTTGTATTAGTGTGGGAAAACCACTTTTCGCACTTGTGTTAGTGTTGAAAAACCACTTTTCGCACTTGTGTTAGTGTTGAAAAACCACTTTTCGCACTTGTGTTAGTGTTGAAAAACCACTTTTCGCACTTGTGTTGGTGCAGGAAACCACTTTTGCACTTGTATTAGTGTGGAAAAACACTTTTTGCACTCGTGATAGTGTTGAAAAACCACTTTTTGCACTTGTGTTAGTGTTGAAAAACCACTTTTCGCACTTGTGTTGGTGCAGGAAACCACTTTTGCACTTGTATTAGTGTGGAAAAAACACTTTTTGCACTTGTGATAGTGTTGAAAAACCACTTTTCGCACTTGTGTTAGTGTTGAAAAACCACTTTTCGCACTTGTGTTGGTGCAGGAAACCACTTTTGCACTTGTATTAGTGTGGAAAAAACACATTTTGCACTTGTGATAGTGTTGAAAAACCACTTTTCGCACTTGTGTTCGTGCAGGAAACCACTTTTGCACTTGTATTAGTGTGGAAAAAACACTTTTCGCACTTGTGTTAGTGTTGAAAAACCACTTTTCGCACTTGTGTTAGTGTTGCAAAACCACTTTTCGCACTTGTGTTAGTGTTGAAAAACCACTTTTCGCATTTGTGTTAGTGTTGAAAAACCACTTTTCGCACTTGTGTTGGTGCAGGAAACCACTTTTGCACTTGTATTAGTGTGGAAAAAACACTTTTCGCACTTGTGTTAGTGTTGAAAAAACCACTTTTCGCACTTGTGTTAGTGTTGCAAAACCACTTTTCGCACTTGTGTTAGTGTTGAAAAACCCCTTTTCGCACTTGTGTTTGTGTTGAAAAACCACTTTTCGCACTTGTGTTAGTGTTGAAAAACCACTTTTCGCACTTGTGTTGGTGCAGGAAACCACTACTGCACTTGTATTGGTGTGGAAAAAACACTTTTTGCACTTGTGATAGTGTTGAAAAACCACTTTTCGCACTTGTGTTAGTGTTGAAAAACCACTTTTCGCACTTGTGTTGGTGCAGGAAACCACTTTTGCACTTGTATTAGTGTGGAAAAAACAATTTTTGCACTTGTGATAGTGTTCAAAAACCAGTTTTCGTACTTGTGTTAGTGTTGAAAAACCACTTTTCGCACTTGTGTTGGTGCAGGAAACCACTTTTGCACTTGTATTAGTGTGGAAAACCCACTTTTTGCACTTGTGTTAGTGTTGAAAAACCACTTTTCGCACTTGTGTTAGTGTTGAAAAACCACTTTTCGCACTTGTGTTAGTGTTGAAAAACCACTTTTCGCACTTGTGTTGGTGCAGGAAACCACTTTTGCACTTGTGTTAGTGTTGAAAAACCACTTTTCGCACTTGTGTTAGTGTTGAAAAACCACTTTTCGTACTTGTGTTGGTGCAGGAAACCACTTTTGCACTTGTATTAGTGTGTAAAAAACACTTTTTGCACTTGTGATAGTGTTGAAAAACCACTTTTCGCACTTGTGTTAGTGTTGAAAAACCACTTTTCGCACTTGTGTTAGTGTTGAAAAACCACTTTTCGCACTTGTGTTGGTGCAGGAAACCACTTTTGCACTTGTATTAGTGTGGAAAAAACACTTTTTGCACTTGTATTAGTGTTGAAAAACCACTTTTCGCACTTGTGTTAGTGTTGAAAAACCACTTTTCGCACTTGTGTTAGTGTTGAAAAACCACTTTTCGCACTTGTGTTGGTGCAGGAAACCACTTCTGCACTTGTATTAGTGTGGAAAAAACACTTTTTGCACTCGTGATAGTGTTGAAAAACCACTTTTCGCACTTGTGTTAGTGTTGAAAAACCACTTTTCGCACTTGTGTTGGTGCAGGAAACCACTTTTGCACTTGTATTAGTGTGGAAAAAACACTTTTCGCACTTATGTTATTGTTGATAAACCACTTTTCGCACTTGTGTTAGTGTTGAAAAACCACTTTTCGCACTTGTGTTGGTGCAGGAAACCACTTTTGCACTTGTGTTAGTGTGGAAAAACCACTTTTTGCACTTGTGATAGTGTTGAAAAACCACTTTTCGCACTTGTGTTAGTGTTGAAAAACCACTTTTCGCACTTGTGTTGGTGCAGGAAACCACTTTTGCACTTGTATTAGTGTGGAAAAACCACTTTTCGCACTTGTGTTAGTGTTGAAAAACCACTTTTCGCACATGTGTTAGTGTTGAAAAACCACTTTTCGCACTTGTGTTGGTGCAGGAAACCACTTTTGCACTTGTATTAGTGTGGAAAAAACACTTTTTGCACTTGTATTAGTGTGGAAAAACCACTTTTTGCACTTGTGTTAGTGTTGAAAAACCACTTTTCGCACTTGTGTTAGTGTTGAAAAACCACTTTTCGCACTTGTGTTAGTGTTGAAAAACCACTTTTCGCACTTGTGTTGGTGCAGGAAACCACTTTTGCACTTGTACTAGTGTGGAAAAAACACTTTTTGCACTTGTGATAGTGTTGAAAAACCACTTTTCGCACTTGTGTTAGTGTTGAAAAACTACTTTTCGCACTTGTGTTGGTGCAAGAAACTACTTTTGCACTTGTATTAGTGTGGAAAAACCACTTTTCGCACTTGTGTTAGTGTTGAAAAACCACTTTTCGCACTTGTGTTAGTGTTGAAAAACCAATTTTCGCACTTGTGTTGGTGCAGTAAACCACTTTTGCACTTGTATTAGTGTGGAAAAAACACTTTTCGCACTTGTGTTAGTGTTGAAAAACCACTTTTCGCACTTGTGTTAGTGTTGAAAAACCACTTTTCGCACCTGTGTTGGTGCAGGAAACCACTTTTGCACTTGTATTAGTGTGGAAAAAACACTTTTTGCACTTGTGATAGTGTTGAAAAACCACTTTTCGCACTTATGTTAATGTTGAAAAACGACTTTTCGCACTTGTGTTGGTGCAGGAAACCACTTTTGCACTTGTATTAGTGTGGGAAAACCACTTTTCGCACTTGTGTTAGTGTTGAAAAACCACTTTTCGCACTTGTGTTAGTGTTGAAAAACCACTTTTCGCACTTGTGTTAGTGTTGAAAAACCACTTTTCGCACTTGTGTTGGTGCAGGAAACCACTTTTGCACTTGTATTAGTGTGGAAAAACACTTTTTGCACTCGTGATAGTGTTGAAAAACCACTTTTTGCACTTGTGTTAGTGTTGAAAAACCACTTTTCGCACTTGTGTTGGTGCAGGAAACCACTTTTGCACTTGTATTAGTGTGGAAAAAAACACTTTTTGCACTTGTGATAGTGTTGAAAAACCACTTTTCGCACTTGTGTTAGTGTTGAAAAACCACTTTTCGCACTTGTGTTGGTGCAGGAAACCACTTTTGCACTTGTATTAGTGTGGAAAAAACACATTTTGCACTTGTGATAGTGTTGAAAAACCACTTTTCGCACTTGTGTTCGTGCAGGAAACCACTTTTGCACTTGTATTAGTGTGGAAAAAACACTTTTCGCACTTGTGTTAGTGTTGAAAAACCACTTTTCGCACTTGTGTTAGTGTTGCAAAACCACTTTTCGCACTTGTGTTAGTGTTGAAAAACCACTTTTCGCATTTGTGTTAGTGTTGAAAAACCACTTTTCGCACTTGTGTTGGTGCAGGAAACCACTTTTGCACTTGTATTAGTGTGGAAAAAACACTTTTCGCACTTGTGTTAGTGTTGAAAAACCACTTTTCGCACTTGTGTTAGTGTTGCAAAACCACTTTTCGCACTTGTGTTAGTGTTGAAAAACCCCTTTTCGCACTTGTGTTTGTGTTGAAAAACCACTTTTCGCACTTGTGTTAGTGTTGAAAAACCACTTTTCGCACTTGTGTTGGTGCAGGAAACCACTACTGCACTTGTATTGGTGTGGAAAAAACACTTTTTGCACTTGTGATAGTGTTGAAAAACCACTTTTCGCACTTGTGTTAGTGTTGAAAAACCACTTTTCGCACTTGTGTTGGTGCAGGAAACCACTTTTGCACTTGTATTAGTGTGGAAAAAACAATTTTTGCACTTGTGATAGTGTTCAAAAACCAGTTTTCGTACTTGTGTTAGTGTTGAAAAACCACTTTTCGCACTTGTGTTGGTGCAGGAAACCACTTTTGCACTTGTATTAGTGTGGAAAACCCACTTTTTGCACTTGTGTTAGTGTTGAAAAACCACTTTTCGCACTTGTGTTAGTGTTGAAAAACCACTTTTCGCACTTGTGTTAGTGTTGAAAAACCACTTTTCGCACTTGTGTTGGTGCAGGAAACCACTTTTGCACTTGTGTTAGTGTTGAAAAACCACTTTTCGCACTTGTGTTAGTGTTGAAAAACCACTTTTCGTACTTGTGTTGGTGCAGGAAACCACTTTTGCACTTGTATTAGTGTGTAAAAAACACTTTTTGCACTTGTGATAGTGTTGAAAAACCACTTTTCGCACTTGTGTTAGTGTTGAAAAACCACTTTTCGCACTTGTGTTAGTGTTGAAAAACCACTTTTCGCACTTGTGTTGGTGCAGGAAACCACTTTTGCACTTGTATTAGTGTGGAAAAAACACTTTTTGCACTTGTATTAGTGTTGAAAAACCACTTTTCGCACTTGTGTTAGTGTTGAAAAACCACTTTTCGCACTTGTGTTAGTGTTGAAAAACCACTTTTCGCACTTGTGTTGGTGCAGGAAACCACTTCTGCACTTGTATTAGTGTGGAAAAAACACTTTTTGCACTCGTGATAGTGTTGAAAAACCACTTTTCGCACTTGTGTTAGTGTTGAAAAACCACTTTTCGCACTTGTGTTGGTGCAGGAAACCACTTTTGCACTTGTATTAGTGTGGAAAAAACACTTTTCGCACTTATGTTATTGTTGATAAACCACTTTTCGCACTTGTGTTAGTGTTGAAAAACCACTTTTCGCACTTGTGTTGGTGCAGGAAACCACTTTTGCACTTGTGTTAGTGTGGAAAAACCACTTTTTGCACTTGTGATAGTGTTGAAAAACCACTTTTCGCACTTGTGTTAGTGTTGAAAAACCACTTTTCGCACTTGTGTTGGTGCAGGAAACCACTTTTGCACTTGTATTAGTGTGGAAAAACCACTTTTCGCACTTGTGTTAGTGTTGAAAAACCACTTTTCGCACATGTGTTAGTGTTGAAAAACCACTTTTCGCACTTGTGTTGGTGCAGGAAACCACTTTTGCACTTGTATTAGTGTGGAAAAACCACTTTTCGCATTTGTGTTAGTGTTGAAAAACCACTTTTCGCACTTGTGTTGGTGCAGGAAACCACTTTTGCACTTGTATTAGTGTGGAAAAACCACTTTTCGCACTTGTGATAGTGTTGAAAAACCACTTTTCGCACTTGTGTTAGTGTTGAAAAACCACTTTTCGCACTTGTGTTGTTGCAGGAAACCACTTTTCCACTTGTATTAGTGTGCAAAAAACCACTTTTCGCACTTGTGTTAGTGTTGAAAAACCACTTTTTGCACTTGTGTTAGTGTTGAAAAACCACTTTTCGCACCTGTGTTGGTGCAGTAAACCAATTTTGCACTTGTATTAGTGTGGAAAAAACACTTTTCGCACTTGTGTTAGTGTTGGAAAACCACTTTTCGCACTTGTGTTAGTGTTGAAAAACCACTTTTCGCACCTGTGTTGGTGCAGGAAACCACTTTTGCACTTGTATTAGTGTGGAAAAAACACTTTTTGCACTTGTGATAGTGTTGAAAAACCACTTTTCGCACTTATGTTAATGTTGAAAAACGACTTTTCGCACTTGTGTTGGTGCAGGAAACCACTTTTGCACTTGTATTAGTGTGGGAAAACCACTTTTCGCACTTGTGTTAGTGTTGAAAAACCACTTTTCGCACTTGTGTTAGTGTTGAAAAACCACTTTTCGCACTTGTGTTAGTGTTGAAAAACCACTTTTCGCACTTGTGTTGGTGCAGGAAACCACTTTTGCACTTGTATTAGTGTGGAAAAAACACTTTTTGCACTCGTGATAGTGTTGAAAAACCACTTTTTGCACTTGTGTTAGTGTTGAAAAACCACTTTTCGCACTTGTGTTGGTGCAGGAAACCACTTTTGCACTTGTATTAGTGTGGAAAAAACACTTTTTGCACTTGTGATAGTGTTGAAAAACCACTTTTCGCACTTGTGTTAGTGTTGAAAAACCACTTTTCGCACTTGTGTTGGTGCAGGAAACCACTTTTGCACTTGTATTAGTGTGGAAAAAACACATTTTGCACTTGTGATAGTGTTGAAAAACCACTTTTCGCACTTGTGTTGGTGCAGGAAACCACTTTTGCACTTGTATTAGTGTGGAAAAAACACTTTTCGCACTTGTGTTAGTGTTGAAAAACCACTTTTCGCACTTGTGTTAGTGTTGCAAAACCACTTTTCGCACTTGTGTTAGTGTTGAAAAACCACTTTTCGCATTTGTGTTAGTGTTGAAAAACCACTTTTCGCACTTGTGTTGGTGCAGGAAACCACTTTTGCACTTGTATTAGTGTGGAAAAAACACTTTTCGCACTTGTGTTAGTGTTGAAAAACCACTTTTCGCACTTGTGTTAGTGTTGAAAAACCACTTTTCGCACTTGTGTTAGTGTTGAAAAACCACTTTTCGCACTTGTGTTGGTGCAGGAAACCACTTTTGCACTTGTGTTAGTGTTGAAAAACCACTTTTCGCACTTGTGTTAGTGTTGAAAAACCACTTTTCGTACTTGTGTTGGTGCAGGAAACCACTTTTGCACTTGTATTAGTGTGTAAAAAACACTTTTTGCACTTGTGATAGTGTTGAAAAACCACTTTTCGCACTTGTGTTAGTGTTGAAAAACCACTTTTCGCACTTGTGTTAGTGTTGAAAAACCACTTTTCGCACTTGTGTTGGTGCAGGAAACCACTTTTGCACTTGTATTAGTGTGGAAAAAACACTTTTTGCACTTGTATTAGTGTTGAAAAACCACTTTTCGCACTTGTGTTAGTGTTGAAAAACCACTTTTCGCACTTGTGTTAGTGTTGAAAAACCACTTTTCGCACTTGTGTTGGTGCAGGAAACCACTTCTGCACTTGTATTAGTGTGGAAAAAACACTTTTTGCACTCGTGATAGTGTTGAAAAACCACTTTTCGCACTTGTGTTAGTGTTGAAAAACCACTTTTCGCACTTGTGTTGGTGCAGGAAACCACTTTTGCACTTGTATTAGTGTGGAAAAAACACTTTTCGCACTTATGTTATTGTTGATAAACCACTTTTCGCACTTGTGTTAGTGTTGAAAAACCACTTTTCGCACTTGTGTTGGTGCAGGAAACCACTTTTGCACTTGTGTTAGTGTGGAAAAACCACTTTTTGCACTTGTGATAGTGTTGAAAAACCACTTTTCGCACTTGTGTTAGTGTTGAAAAACCACTTTTCGCACTTGTGTTGGTGCAGGAAACCACTTTTGCACTTGTATTAGTGTGGAAAAACCACTTTTCGCACTTGTGTTAGTGTTGAAAAACCACTTTTCGCACATGTGTTAGTGTTGAAAAACCACTTTTCGCACTTGTGTTGGTGCAGGAAACCACTTTTGCACTTGTATTAGTGTGGAAAAACCACTTTTCGCATTTGTGTTAGTGTTGAAAAACCACTTTTCGCACTTGTGTTGGTGCAGGAAACCACTTTTGCACTTGTATTAGTGTGGAAAAACCACTTTTCGCACTTGTGATAGTGTTGAAAAACCACTTTTCGCACTTGTGTTAGTGTTGAAAAACCACTTTTCGCACTTGTGTTGTTGCAGGAAACCACTTTTCCACTTGTATTAGTGTGCAAAAAACCACTTTTCGCACTTGTGTTAGTGTTGAAAAACCACTTTTTGCACTTGTGTTAGTGTTGAAAAACCACTTTTCGCACCTGTGTTGGTGCAGTAAACCAATTTTGCACTTGTATTAGTGTGGAAAAAACACTTTTCGCACTTGTGTTAGTGTTGGAAAACCACTTTTCGCACTTGTGTTAGTGTTGAAAAACCACTTTTCGCACCTGTGTTGGTGCAGGAAACCACTTTTGCACTTGTATTAGTGTGGAAAAAACACTTTTTGCACTTGTGATAGTGTTGAAAAACCACTTTTCGCACTTATGTTAATGTTGAAAAACGACTTTTCGCACTTGTGTTGGTGCAGGAAACCACTTTTGCACTTGTATTAGTGTGGGAAAACCACTTTTCGCACTTGTGTTAGTGTTGAAAAACCACTTTTCGCACTTGTGTTAGTGTTGAAAAACCACTTTTCGCACATGTGTTAGTGTTGAAAAACCACTTTTCGCACTTGTGTTGGTGCAGGAAACCACTTTTGCACTTGTATTAGTGTGGAAAAAACACTTTTTGCACTCGTGATAGTGTTGAAAAACCACTTTTTGCACTTGTGTTAGTGTTGAAAAACCACTTTTCGCACTTGTGTTGGTGCAGGAAACCACTTTTGCACTTGTATTAGTGTGGAAAAAACACTTTTTGCACTTGTGATAGTGTTGAAAAACCACTTTTCGCACTTGTGTTAGTGTTGAAAAACCACTTTTCGCACTTGTGTTGGTGCAGGAAACCACTTTTGCACTTGTATTAGTGTGGAAAAAACACATTTTGCACTTGTGATAGTGTTGAAAAACCACTTTTCGCACTTGTGTTGGTGCAGGAAACCACTTTTGCACTTGTATTAGTGTGGAAAAAACACTTTTCGCACTTGTGTTAGTGTTGAAAAACCACTTTTCGCACTTGTGTTAGTGTTGCAAAACCACTTTTCGCACTTGTGTTAGTGTTGAAAAACCACTTTTCGCATTTGTGTTAGTGTTGAAAAACCACTTTTCGCACTTGTGTTGGTGCAGGAAACCACTTTTGCACTTGTATTAGTGTGGAAAAAACACTTTTCGCACTTGTGTTAGTGTTGAAAAACCACTTTTCGCACTTGTGTTAGTGTTGCAAAACCACTTTTCGCACTTGTGTTAGTGTTGAAAAACCCCTTTTCGCACTTGTGTTTGTGTTGAAAAACCACTTTTCGCACTTGTGTTAGTGTTGAAAAACCACTTTTCGCACTTGTGTTGGTGCAGGAAACCACTACTGCACTTGTATTGGTGTGGAAAAAACACTTTTTGCACTTGTGATAGTGTTGAAAAACCACTTTTCGCACTTGTGTTAGTGTTGAAAAACCACTTTTCGCACTTGTGTTGGTGCAGGAAACCACTTTTGCACTTGTATTAGTGTGGAAAAAACAATTTTTGCACTTGTGATAGTGTTCAAAAACCACTTTTCGTACTTGTGTTAGTGTTGAAAAACCACTTTTCGCACTTGTGTTGGTGCAGGAAACCACTTTTGCACTTGTATTAGTGTGGAAAACCCACTTTTTGCACTTGTGTTAGTGTTGAAAAACCACTTTTCGCACTTGTGTTAGTGTTGAAAAACCACTTTTCGCACTTGTGTTAGTGTTGAAAAACCACTTTTCGCACTTGTGTTGGTGCAGGAAACCACTTTTGCACTTGTGTTAGTGTTGAAAAACCACTTTTCGCACTTGTGTTAGTGTTGAAAAACCACTTTTCGCACTTGTGTTAGTGTTGAAAAACCACTTTTCGTACTTGTGTTGGTGCAGGAAACCACTTTTGCACTTGTATTAGTGTGTAAAAAACACTTTTTGCACTTGTGATAGTGTTGAAAAACCACTTTTCGCACTTGTGTTAGTGTTGAAAAACCACTTTTCGCACTTGTGTTAGTGTTGAAAAACCACTTTTCGCACTTGTGTTGGTGCAGGAAACCACTTTTGCACTTGTATTAGTGTGGAAAAAACACTTTTTGCACTTGTATTAGTGTGGAAAAACCACTTTTTGCACTTGTGTTAGTGTTGAAAAACCACTTTTCGCACTTGTGTTAGTGTTGAAAAACCACTTTTCGCACTTGTGTTAGTGTTGAAAAACCACTTTTCGCACTTGTGTTGGTGCAGGAAACCACTTTTGCACTTGTACTAGTGTGGAAAAAACACTTTTTGCACTTGTGATAGTGTTGAAAAACCACTTTTCGCACTTGTGTTAGTGTTGAAAAACTACTTTTCGCACTTGTGTTGGTGCAGGAAACTACTTTTGCACTTGTATTAGTGTGGAAAAACCACTTTTCGCACTTGTGTTAGTGTTGAAAAACCACTTTTCGCACTTGTGTTAGTGTTGAAAAACCAATTTTCGCACTTGTGTTGGTGCAGTAAACCACTTTTGCACTTGTATTAGTGTGGAAAAAACACTTTTCGCACTTGTGTTAGTGTTGAAAACCCACTTTTCGCACTTGTGTTAGTGTTGAAAAACCACTTTTCGCACCTGTGTTGGTGCAGGAAACCACTTTTGCACTTGTATTAGTGTGGAAAAAACACTTTTTGCACTTGTGATAGTGTTGAAAAACCACTTTTCGCACTTATGTTAATGTTGAAAAACGACTTTTCGCACTTGTGTTGGTGCAGGAAACCACTTTTGCACTTGTATTAGTGTGGGAAAACCACTTTTCGCACTTGTGTTAGTGTTGAAAAACCACTTTTCGCACTTGTGTTAGTGTTGAAAAACCACTTTTCGCACTTGTGTTAGTGTTGAAAAACCACTTTTCGCACTTGTGTTGGTGCAGGAAACCACTTTTGCACTTGTATTAGTGTGGAAAAAACACTTTTTGCACTCGTGATAGTGTTGAAAAACCACTTTTTGCACTTGTGTTAGTGTTGAAAAACCACTTTTCGCACTTGTGTTGGTGCAGGAAACCACTTTTGCACTTGTATTAGTGTGGAAAAAACACTTTTTGCACTTGTGATAGTGTTGAAAAACCACTTTTCGCACTTGTGTTAGTGTTGAAAAACCACTTTTCGCACTTGTGTTGGTGCAGGAAACCACTTTTGCACTTGTATTAGTGTGGAAAAAACACATTTTGCACTTGTGATAGTGTTGAAAAACCACTTTTCGCACTTGTGTTGGTGCAGGAAACCACTTTTGCACTTGTATTAGTGTGGAAAAAACACTTTTCGCACTTGTGTTAGTGTTGAAAAACCACTTTTCGCACTTGTGTTAGTGTTGCAAAACCACTTTTCGCACTTGTGTTAGTGTTGAAAAACCCCTTTTCGCACTTGTGTTTGTGTTGAAAAACCACTTTTCGCACTTGTGTTAGTGTTGAAAAACCACTTTTCGCACTTGTGTTGGTGCAGGAAACCACTACTGCACTTGTATTGGTGTGGAAAAAACACTTTTTGCACTTGTGATAGTGTTGAAAAACCACTTTTCGCACTTGTGTTAGTGTTGAAAAACCACTTTTCGCAATTGTGTTGGTGCAGGAAACCACTTTTGCACTTGTATTAGTGTGGAAAAAACAATTTTTGCACTTGTGATAGTGTTCAAAAACCACTTTTCGTACTTGTGTTAGTGTTGAAAAACCACTTTTCGCACTTGTGTTGGTGCAGGAAACCACTTTTGCACTTGTATTAGTGTGGAAAACCCACTTTTTGCACTTGTGTTAGTGTTGAAAAACCACTTTTCGCACTTGTGTTAGTGTTGAAAAACCACTTTTCGCACTTGTGTTAGTGTTGAAAAACCACTTTTCGCACTTGTGTTGGTGCAGGAAACCACTTTTGCACTTGTGTTAGTGTTGAAAAACCACTTTTCGCACTTGTGTTAATGTTGAAAAACCACTTTTCGCACTTGTGTTAGTGTTGAAAAACCACTTTTCGTACTTGTGTTGGTGCAGGAAACCACTTTTGCACTTGTATTAGTGTGTAAAAAACACTTTTTGCACTTGTGATAGTGTTGAAAAACCACTTTTCGCACTTGTGTTAGTGTTGAAAAACCACTTTTCCAACTTGTGTTAGTGTTGAAAAACCACTTTTCGCACTTGTGTTGGTGCAGGAAACCACTTTTGCACTTGTATTAGTGTGGAAAAAACACTTTTTGCACTTGTATTAGTGTGGAAAAACCACTTTTTGCACTTGTGTTAGTGTTGAAAAACCACTTTTCGCACTTGTGTTAGTGTTGAAAAACCACTTTTCGCACTTGTGTTAGTGTTGAAAAACCACTTTTCGCACTTGTGTTGGTGCAGGAAACCACTTTTGCACTTGTACTAGTGTGGAAAAAACACTTTTTGCACTTGTGTTAGTGTTGAAAAACCACTTTTCGCACTTGTGTTAGTGTTGAAAAACCACTTTTCGCACTTGTGTTGGTGCAGGAAACCACTTTTGCACTTGTACTAGTGTGGAAAAAACACTTTTTGCACTTGTGATAGTGTTGAAAAACCACTTTTCGCACTTGTGTTAGTGTTGAAAAACTACTTTTCGCACTTGTATTAGTGTGGAAAAACCACTTTTCGCATTTGTGTTAGTGTTGAAAAACCACTTTTCGCACTTGTGTTGGTGCAGGAAACCACTTTTGCACTTGTATTAGTGTGGAAAAAACACTTTTCGCACTTGTATTAGTGTGTAAAAAACACTTTTTGCACTTGTGATAGTGTTGAAAAACCACTTTTCGCACTTGTGTTAGTGTTGAAAAACCACTTTTCGCACTTGTGTTAGTGTTGAAAAACCACTTTTCGCACTTGTGTTGGTGCAGGAAACCACTTTTGCACTTGTGTTAGTGTTGAAAAACCACTTTTCGCACTTGTGTTAGTGTTGAAAAACCACTTTTCGCACTTGTGTTAGTGTTGAAAAACCACTTTTCGTACATGTGTTGGTGCAGGAAACCACTTTTGCACTTGTATTAGTGTGTAAAAAACACTTTTTGCACTTGTGATAGTGTTGAAAAACCACTTTTCGCACTTGTGTTAGTGTTGAAAAACCACTTTTCGCACTTGTGTTAGTGTTGAAAAACCACTTTTCGCACTTGTGTTGGTGCAGGAAACCACTTTTGCACTTGTATTAGTGTGGAAAAAACACTTTTTGCACTTGTATTAGTGTTGAAAAACCACTTTTCGCACTTGTGTTAGTGTTGAAAAACCACTTTTCGCACTTGTGTTAGTGTTGAAAAACCACTTTTCGCACTTGTGTTGGTGCAGGAAACCACTTTTCCACTTGTATTAGTGTGCAAAAAACCACTTTTCGCACTTGTGTTAGTGTTGAAAAACCACTTTTTGCACTTGTGTTAGTGTTGAAAAACCACTTTTCGCACCTGTGTTGGTGCAGTAAACCAATTTTGCACTTGTATTAGTGTGGAAAAAACACTTTTCGCACTTGTGTTAGTGTTGGAAAACCACTTTTCGCACTTGTGTTAGTGTTGAAAAACCACTTTTCGCACCTGTGTTGGTGCAGGAAACCACTTTTGCACTTGTATTAGTGTGGAAAAAACACTTTTTGCACTTGTGATAGTGTTGAAAAACCACTTTTCGCACTTATGTTAATGTTGAAAAACGACTTTTCGCACTTGTGTTGGTGCAGGAAACCACTTTTGCACTTGTATTAGTGTGGGAAAACCACTTTTCGCACTTGTGTTAGTGTTGAAAAACCACTTTTCGCACTTGTGTTAGTGTTGAAAAACCACTTTTCGCACTTGTGTTAGTGTTGAAAAACCACTTTTCGCACTTGTGTTGGTGCAGGAAACCACTTTTGCACTTGTATTAGTGTGGAAAAAACACTTTTTGCACTCGTGATAGTGTTGAAAAACCACTTTTTGCACTTGTGTTAGTGTTGAAAAACCACTTTTCGCACTTGTGTTGGTGCAGGAAACCACTTTTGCACTTGTATTAGTGTGGAAAAAACACTTTTTGCACTTGTGATAGTGTTGAAAAACCACTTTTCGCACTTGTGTTAGTGTTGAAAAACCACTTTTCGCACTTGTGTTGGTGCAGGAAACCAGTGCACTTGTATTAGTGTGGAAAAAACACATTTTGCACTTGTGATAGTGTTGAAAAACCACTTTTCGCACTTGTGTTGGTGCAGGAAACCACTTTTGCACTTGTATTAGTGTGGAAAAAACACTTTTCGCACTTGTGTTAGTGTTGAAAAACCACTTTTCGCACTTGTGTTAGTGTTGCAAAACCACTTTTCGCACTTGTGTTAGTGTTGAAAAACCACTTTTCGCATTTGTGTTAGTGTTGAAAAACCACTTTTCGCACTTGTGTTGGTGCAGGAAACCACTTTTGCACTTGTATTAGTGTGGAAAAAACACTTTTCGCACTTGTGTTAGTGTTGAAAAACCACTTTTCGCACTTGTGTTAGTGTTGCAAAACCACTTTTCGCACTTGTGTTAGTGTTGAAAAACCCCTTTTCGCACTTGTGTTTGTGTTGAAAAACCACTTTTCGCACTTGTGTTAGTGTTGAAAAACCACTTTTCGCACTTGTGTTGGTGCAGGAAACCACTACTGCACTTGTATTGGTGTGGAAAAAACACTTTTTGCACTTGTGATAGTGTTGAAAAACCACTTTTCGCACTTGTGTTAGTGTTGAAAAACCACTTTTCGCACTTGTGTTGGTGCAGGAAACCACTTTTGCACTTGTATTAGTGTGGAAAAAACAATTTTTGCACTTGTGATAGTGTTCAAAAACCACTTTTCGTACTTGTGTTAGTGTTGAAAAACCACTTTTCGCACTTGTGTTGGTGCAGGAAACCACTTTTGCACTTGTATTAGTGTTGAAAAACCACTTTTCGCACTTGTGTTAGTGTTGAAAAACCACTTTTCGCACTTGTGTTAGTGTTGAAAAACCACTTTTCGCACTTGTGTTGGTGCAGGAAACCACTTTTGCACTTGTGTTAGTGTTGAAAAACCACTTTTCGCACTTGTGTTAGTGTTGAAAAACCACTTTTCGCACTTGTGTTAGTGTTGAAAAACCACTTTTCGTACTTGTGTTGGTGCAGGAAACCACTTTTGCACTTGTATTAGTGTGTAAAAAACACTTTTTGCACTTGTGATAGTGTTGAAAAACCACTTTTCGCACTTGTGTTAGTGTTGAAAAACCACTTTTCGCACTTGTGTTAGTGTTGAAAAACCACTTTTCGCACTTGTGTTGGTGCAGGAAACCACTTTTGCACTTGTATTAGTGTGGAAAAAACACTTTTTGCACTTGTATTAGTGTGGAAAAACCACTTTTTGCACTTGTGTTAGTGTTGAAAAACCACTTTTCGCACTTGTGTTAGTGTTGAAAAACCACTTTTCGCACTTGTGTTGGTGCAGGAAACCACTTTTGCACTTGTACTAGTGTGGAAAAAACACTTTTTGCACTTGTGATAGTGTTGAAAAACCACTTTTCGCACTTGTGTTAGTGTTGAAAAACTACTTTTCGCACTTGTGTTGGTGCAGGAAACTACTTTTGCACTTGTATTAGTGTGGAAAAACCACTTTTCGCACTTGTGTTAGTGTTGAAAAACCACTTTTCGCACTTGTGTTAGTGTTGAAAAACCACTTTTCGCACCTGTGTTGGTGCAGGAAACCACTTTTGCACTTGTATTAGTGTGGAAAAAACACTTTTTGCACTTGTGATAGTGTTGAAAAACCACTTTTCGCACTTATGTTAATGTTGAAAAACGACTTTTCGCACTTGTCTTGGTGCAGGAAACCACTTTTGCACTTGTATTAGTGTGGGAAAACCACTTTTCGCACTTGTGTTAGTGTTGAAAAACCACTTTTCGCACTTGTGTTAGTGTTGAAAAACCACTTTTCGCACTTGTGTTAGTGTTGAAAAACCACTTTTCGCACTTGTGTTGGTGCAGGAAACCACTTTTGCACTTGTATTAGTGTGTAAAAAACACTTTTTGCACTTGTGATAGTGTTGAAAAACCACTTTTCGCACTTGTGTTAGTGTTGAAAAACCACTTTTCGCACTTGTGTTAGTGTTGAAAAACCACTTTTCGCACTTGTGTTGGTGCAGGAAACCACTTTTGCACTTGTATTAGTGTGGAAAAAACACTTTTTGCACTTGTATTAGTGTGGAAAAACCACTTTTTGCACTTGTGTTAGTGTTGAAAAACCACTTTTCGCACTTGTGTTAGTGTTGAAAAACCACTTTTCGCACTTGTGTTAGTGTTGAAAAACCACTTTTCGCACTTGTGTTGGTGCAGGAAACCACTTTTGCACTTGTACTAGTGTGGAAAAAACACTTTTTGCACTTGTGATAGTGTTGAAAAACCACTTTTCGCACTTGTGTTAGTGTTGAAAAACTACTTTTCGCACTTGTGTTGGTGCAGGAAACTACTTTTGCACTTGTATTAGTGTGGAAAAACCACTTTTCGCACTTGTGTTAGTGTTGAAAAACCACTTTTCGCACTTGTGTTAGTGTTGAAAAACCAATTTTCGCACTTGTGTTGGTGCAGTAAACCACTTTTGCACTTGTATTAGTGTGGAAAAAACACTTTTCGCACTTGTGTTAGTGTTGAAAACCCACTTTTCGCACTTGTGTTAGTGTTGAAAAACCACTTTTCGCACCTGTGTTGGTGCAGGAAACCACTTTTGCACTTGTATTAGTGTGGAAAAAACACTTTTTGCACTTGTGATAGTGTTGAAAAACCACTTTTCGCACTTATGTTAATGTTGAAAAACGACTTTTCGCACTTGTGTTGGTGCAGGAAACCACTTTTGCACTTGTATTAGTGTGGGAAAACCACTTTTCGCACTTGTGTTAGTGTTGAAAAACCACTTTTCGCACTTGTGTTAGTGTTGAAAAACCACTTTTCGCACTTGTGTTAGTGTTGAAAAACCACTTTTCGCACTTGTGTTGGTGCAGGAAACCACTTTTGCACTTGTATTAGTGTGGAAAAAACACTTTTTGCACTCGTGATAGTGTTGAAAAACCACTTTTTGCACTTGTGTTAGTGTTGAAAAACCACTTTTCGCACTTGTGTTGGTGCAGGAAACCACTTTTGCACTTGTATTAGTGTGGAAAAAACACTTTTTGCACTTGTGATAGTGTTGAAAAACCACTTTTCGCACTTGTGTTAGTGTTGAAAAACCACTTTTCGCACTTGTGTTGGTGCAGGAAACCACTTTTGCACTTGTATTAGTGTGGAAAAAACACATTTTGCACTTGTGATAGTGTTGAAAAACCACTTTTCGCACTTGTGTTGGTGCAGGAAACCACTTTTGCACTTGTATTAGTGTGGAAAAAACACTTTTCGCACTTGTGTTAGTGTTGAAAAACCACTTTTCGCACTTGTGTTAGTGTTGCAAAACCACTTTTCGCACTTGTGTTAGTGTTGAAAAACCCCTTTTCGCACTTGTGTTTGTGTTGAAAAACCACTTTTCGCACTTGTGTTAGTGTTGAAAAACCACTTTTCGCACTTGTGTTGGTGCAGGAAACCACTACTGCACTTGTATTGGTGTGGAAAAAACACTTTTTGCACTTGTGATAGTGTTGAAAAACCACTTTTCGCACTTGTGTTAGTGTTGAAAAACCACTTTTCGCAATTGTGTTGGTGCAGGAAACCACTTTTGCACTTGTATTAGTGTGGAAAAAACAATTTTTGCACTTGTGATAGTGTTCAAAAACCACTTTTCGTACTTGTGTTAGTGTTGAAAAACCACTTTTCGCACTTGTGTTGGTGCAGGAAACCACTTTTGCACTTGTATTAGTGTGGAAAACCCACTTTTTGCACTTGTGTTAGTGTTGAAAAACCACTTTTCGCACTTGTGTTAGTGTTGAAAAACCACTTTTCGCACTTGTGTTAGTGTTGAAAAACCACTTTTCGCACTTGTGTTGGTGCAGGAAACCACTTTTGCACTTGTGTTAGTGTTGAAAAACCACTTTTCGCACTTGTGTTAATGTTGAAAAACCACTTTTCGCACTTGTGTTAGTGTTGAAAAACCACTTTTCGTACTTGTGTTGGTGCAGGAAACCACTTTTGCACTTGTATTAGTGTGTAAAAAACACTTTTTGCACTTGTGATAGTGTTGAAAAACCACTTTTTGCACTTGTGTTAGTGTTGAAAAACCACTTTTCCAACTTGTGTTAGTGTTGAAAAACCACTTTTCGCACTTGTGTTGGTGCAGGAAACCACTTTTGCACTTGTATTAGTGTGGAAAAAACACTTTTTGCACTTGTATTAGTGTGGAAAAACCACTTTTTGCACTTGTGTTAGTGTTGAAAAACCACTTTTCGCACTTGTGTTAGTGTTGAAAAACCACTTTTCGCACTTGTGTTAGTGTTGAAAAACCACTTTTCGCACTTGTGTTGGTGCAGGAAACCACTTTTGCACTTGTACTAGTGTGGAAAAAACACTTTTTGCACTTGTGTTAGTGTTGAAAAACCACTTTTCGCACTTGTGTTAGTGTTGAAAAACCACTTTTCGCACTTGTGTTGGTGCAGGAAACCACTTTTGCACTTGTACTAGTGTGGAAAAAACACTTTTTGCACTTGTGATAGTGTTGAAAAACCACTTTTCGCACTTGTGTTAGTGTTGAAAAACTACTTTTCGCACTTGTATTAGTGTGGAAAAACCACTTTTCGCATTTGTGTTAGTGTTGAAAAACCACTTTTCGCACTTGTGTTGGTGCAGGAAACCACTTTTGCACTTGTATTAGTGTGGAAAAAACACTTTTCGCACTTGTATTAGTGTGTAAAAAACACTTTTTGCACTTGTGATAGTGTTGAAAAACCACTTTTCGCACTTGTGTTAGTGTTGAAAAACCACTTTTCGCACTTGTGTTAGTGTTGAAAAACCACTTTTCGCACTTGTGTTGGTGCAGGAAACCACTTTTGCACTTGTGTTAGTGTTGAAAAACCACTTTTCGCACTTGTGTTAGTGTTGAAAAACCACTTTTCGCACTTGTGTTAGTGTTGAAAAACCACTTTTCGTACTTGTGTTGGTGCAGGAAACCACTTTTGCACTTGTATTAGTGTGTAAAAAACACTTTTTGCACTTGTGATAGTGTTGAAAAACCACTTTTCGCACTTGTGTTAGTGTTGAAAAACCACTTTTCGCACTTGTGTTAGTGTTGAAAAACCACTTTTCGCACTTGTGTTGGTGCAGGAAACCACTTTTGCACTTGTATTAGTGTGGAAAAAACACTTTTTGCACTTGTATTAGTGTTGAAAAACCACTTTTCGCACTTGTGTTAGTGTTGAAAAACCACTTTTCGCACTTGTGTTAGTGTTGAAAAACCACTTTTCGCACTTGTGTTGGTGCAGGAAACCACTTTTCCACTTGTATTAGTGTGCAAAAAACCACTTTTCGCACTTGTGTTAGTGTTGAAAAACCACTTTTTGCACTTGTGTTAGTGTTGAAAAACCACTTTTCGCACCTGTGTTGGTGCAGTAAACCAATTTTGCACTTGTATTAGTGTGGAAAAAACACTTTTCGCACTTGTGTTAGTGTTGGAAAACCACTTTTCGCACTTGTGTTAGTGTTGAAAAACCACTTTTCGCACCTGTGTTGGTGCAGGAAACCACTTTTGCACTTGTATTAGTGTGGAAAAAACACTTTTTGCACTTGTGATAGTGTTGAAAAACCACTTTTCGCACTTATGTTAATGTTGAAAAACGACTTTTCGCACTTGTGTTGGTGCAGGAAACCACTTTTGCACTTGTATTAGTGTGGGAAAACCACTTTTCGCACTTGTGTTAGTGTTGAAAAACCACTTTTCGCACTTGTGTTAGTGTTGAAAAACCACTTTTCGCACTTGTGTTAGTGTTGAAAAACCACTTTTCGCACTTGTGTTGGTGCAGGAAACCACTTTTGCACTTGTATTAGTGTGGAAAAAACACTTTTTGCACTCGTGATAGTGTTGAAAAACCACTTTTTGCACTTGTGTTAGTGTTGAAAAACCACTTTTCGCACTTGTGTTGGTGCAGGAAACCACTTTTGCACTTGTATTAGTGTGGAAAAAAACACTTTTTGCACTTGTGATAGTGTTGAAAAACCACTTTTCGCACTTGTGTTAGTGTTGAAAAACCACTTTTCGCACTTGTGTTGGTGCAGGAAACCAGTGCACTTGTATTAGTGTGGAAAAAACACATTTTGCACTTGTGATAGTGTTGAAAAACCACTTTTCGCACTTGTGTTGGTGCAGGAAACCACTTTTGCACTTGTATTAGTGTGGAAAAAACACTTTTCGCACTTGTGTTAGTGTTGAAAAACCACTTTTCGCACTTGTGTTAGTGTTGCAAAACCACTTTTCGCACTTGTGTTAGTGTTGAAAAACCACTTTTCGCATTTGTGTTAGTGTTGAAAAACCACTTTTCGCACTTGTGTTGGTGCAGGAAACCACTTTTGCACTTGTATTAGTGTGGAAAAAACACTTTTCGCACTTGTGTTAGTGTTGAAAAACCACTTTTCGCACTTGTGTTAGTGTTGCAAAACCACTTTTCGCACTTGTGTTAGTGTTGAAAAACCCCTTTTCGCACTTGTGTTTGTGTTGAAAAACCACTTTTCGCACTTGTGTTAGTGTTGAAAAACCACTTTTCGCACTTGTGTTGGTGCAGGAAACCACTACTGCACTTGTATTGGTGTGGAAAAAACACTTTTTGCACTTGTGATAGTGTTGAAAAACCACTTTTCGCACTTGTGTTAGTGTTGAAAAACCACTTTTCGCACTTGTGTTGGTGCAGGAAACCACTTTTGCACTTGTATTAGTGTGGAAAAAACAATTTTTGCACTTGTGATAGTGTTCAAAAACCACTTTTCGTACTTGTGTTAGTGTTGAAAAACCACTTTTCGCACTTGTGTTGGTGCAGGAAACCACTTCTGCACTTGTATTAGTGTTGAAAAACCACTTTTCGCACTTGTGTTAGTGTTGAAAAACCACTTTTCGCACTTGTGTTAGTGTTGAAAAAACACTTTTCGCACTTGTGTTGGTGCAGGAAACCACTTTTGCACTTGTGTTAGTGTTGAAAAACCACTTTTCGCACTTGTGTTAGTGTTGAAAAACCACTTTTCGCACTTGTGTTAGTGTTGAAAAACCACTTTTCGTACTTGTGTTGGTGCAGGAAACCACTTTTGCACTTGTATTAGTGTGTAAAAAACACTTTTTGCACTTGTGATAGTGTTGAAAAACCACTTTTCGCACTTGTGTTAGTGTTGAAAAACCACTTTTCGCACTTGTGTTAGTGTTGAAAAACCACTTTTCGCACTTGTGTTGGTGCAGGAAACCACTTTTGCACTTGTATTAGTGTGGAAAAAACACTTTTTGCACTTGTATTAGTGTGGAAAAACCACTTTTTGCACTTGTGTTAGTGTTGAAAAACCACTTTTCGCACTTGTGTTAGTGTTGAAAAACCACTTTTCGCACTTGTGTTAGTGTTGAAAAACCACTTTTCGCACTTGTGTTGGTGCAGGAAACCACTTTTGCACTTGTACTAGTGTGGAAAAAACACTTTTTGCACTTGTGATAGTGTTGAAAAACCACTTTTCGCACTTGTGTTAGTGTTGAAAAACTACTTTTCGCACTTGTGTTGGTGCAGGAAACTACTTTTGCACTTGTATTAGTGTGGAAAAACCACTTTTCGCACTTGTGTTAGTGTTGAAAAACCACTTTTCGCACTTGTGTTAGTGTTGAAAAACCAATTTTCGCACTTGTGTTGGTGCAGTAAACCACTTTTGCACTTGTATTAGTGTGGAAAAAACACTTTTCGCACTTGTGTTAGTGTTGAAAAACCACTTTTCGCACTTGTGTTAGTGTTGAAAAACCACTTTTCGCACCTGTGTTGGTGCAGGAAACCACTTTTGCACTTGTATTAGTGTGGAAAAAACACTTTTTGCACTTGTGATAGTGTTGAAAAACCACTTTTCGCACTTATGTTAATGTTGAAAAACGACTTTTCGCACTTGTCTTGGTGCAGGAAACCACTTTTGCACTTGTATTAGTGTGGGAAAACCACTTTTCGCACTTGTGTTAGTGTTGAAAAACCACTTTTCGCACTTGTGTTAGTGTTGAAAAACCACTTTTCGCACTTGTGTTAGTGTTGAAAAACCACTTTTCGCACTTGTGTTGGTGCAGGAAACCACTTTTGCACTTGTATTAGTGTGGAAAAAACACTTTTTGCACTCGTGATAGTGTTGAAAAACCACTTTTTGCACTTGTGTTAGTGTTGAAAAACCACTTTTCGCACTTGTGTTGGTGCAGGAAACCACTTTTGCACTTGTATTAGTGTGGAAAAAACACTTTTTGCACTTGTGATAGTGTTGAAAAACCACTTTTCGCACTTGTGTTAGTGTTGAAAAACCACTTTTCGCACTTGTGTTGGTGCAGGAAACCACTTTTGCACTTGTATTAGTGTGGAAAAAACACATTTTGCACTTGTGATAGTGTTGAAAAACCACTTTTCGCACTTGTGTTGGTGCAGGAAACCACTTTTGCACTTGTATTAGTGTGGAAAAAACACTTTTCGCACTTGTGTTAGTGTTGAAAAACCACTTTTCGCACTTGTGTTAGTGTTGCAAAACCACTTTTCGCACTTGTGTTAGTGTTGAAAAACCACTTTTCGCATTTGTGTTAGTGTTGAAAAACCACTTTTCGCACTTGTGTTGGTGCAGGAAACCACTTTTGCACTTGTATTAGTGTGGAAAAAACACTTTTCGCACTTGTGTTAGTGTTGAAAAACCACTTTTCGCACTTGTGTTAGTGTTGCAAAACCACTTTTCGCACTTGTGTTAGTGTTGAAAAATCCCTTTTCGCACTTGTGTTTGTGTTGAAAAACCACTTTTCGCACTTGTGTTAGTGTTGAAAAACCACTTTTCGCACTTGTGTTGGTGCAGGAAACCACTACTGCACTTGTATTGGTGTGGAAAAAACACTTTTTGCACTTGTGATAGTGTTGAAAAACCACTTTTCGCACTTGTGTTAGTGTTGAAAAACCACTTTTCGCACTTGTGTTGGTGCAGGAAACCACTTTTGCACTTGTATTAGTGTGGAAAAAACAATTTTTGCACTTGTGATAGTGTTCAAAAACCACTTTTCGTACTTGTGTTAGTGTTGAAAAACCACTTTTCGCACTTGTGTTGGTGCAGGAAACCACTTTTGCACTTGTATTAGTGTGGAAAACCCACTTTTTGCACTTGTGTTAGTGTTGAAAAACCACTTTTCGCACTTGTGTTAGTGTTGAAAAACCACTTTTCGCACTTGTGTTAGTGTTGAAAAACCACTTTTCGCACTTGTGTTGGTGCAGGAAACCACTTTTGCACTTGTGTTAGTGTTGAAAAACCACTTTTCGCACTTGTGTTAATGTTGAAAAACCACTTTTCGCACTTGTGTTAGTGTTGAAAAACCACTTTTCGTACTTGTGTTGGTGCAGGAAACCACTTTTGCACTTGTATTAGTGTGTAAAAAACACTTTTTGCACTTGTGATAGTGTTGAAAAACCACTTTTCGCACTTGTGTTAGTGTTGAAAAACCACTTTTCGCACTTGTGTTAGTGTTGAAAAACCACTTTTCGCACTTGTGTTGGTGCAGGAAACCACTTTTGCACTTGTATTAGTGTGGAAAAAACACTTTTTGCACTTGTATTAGTGTGGAAAAACCACTTTTTGCACTTGTGTTAGTGTTGAAAAACCACTTTTCGCACTTGTGTTAGTGTTGAAAAACCACTTTTCGCACTTGTGTTAGTGTTGAAAAACCACTTTTCGCACTTGTGTTGGTGCAGGAAACCACTTTTGCACTTGTACTAGTGTGGAAAAAACACTTTTTGCACTTGTGTTAGTGTTGAAAAACCACTTTTCGCACTTGTGTTAGTGTTGAAAAACCACTTTTGGCACTTGTGTTGGTGCAGGAAACCACTTTTGCACTTGTACTAGTGTGGAAAAAACACTTTTTGCACTTGTGATAGTGTTGAAAAACCACTTTTCGCACTTGTGTTAGTGTTGAAAAACTACTTTTCGCACTTGTATTAGTGTGGAAAAACCACTTTTGCACTTGTGTTAGTGTTGAAAAACCACTTTTCGCACTTGTGTTAGTGTTGAAAAACCACTTTTCGCACTTGTGTTGGTGCAGGAAACCACTTTTGCACTTGTATTAGTGTGGAAAAAACACTTTTTGCACTTGTGATAGTGTTGAAAAACCACTTTTCGCACTTGTGTTAGTGTTGAAAAACCACTTTTCGCACTTGTGTTAGTGTGGAAAAACCACTTTTCGCACTTGTGTTGATGCAGGAAACCACTTTTGCACTTGTATTAGTGTGGAAAAAACACTTTTTGCACTTGTGATAGTGTTGAAAACCCACTTTTCGCACTTGTGTTAGTGTTGAAAAACCACTTTTCGCACTTGTGTTGGTGCAGGAAACCACTTTTGCACTTGTATTAGTGTGGAAAAAACACTTTTCGCACTTATGTTAGTGTTGAAAAACCACTTTTCGCACTTGTGTTAGTGTTGAAAAACCACTTTTCGCACTTGTGTTGGTGCAGGAAACCACTTTTGCACTTGTATTAGTGTGGAAAAAACACTTTTTGCACTTGTGATAGTGTTGAAAAACCACTTTTCGCACTTGTGTTAGTGTTGAAAAACCACTTTTCGCACTTGTGTTGGTGCAGGAAACCACTTTTGCACTTGTACTAGTGTGGAAAAAACACTTTTTGCACTTGTGATAGTGTGGAAAAACCACTTTTCGCATTTGTGTTAGTGTGGAAAAACCACTTTTCGCACTTGTGTTGATGCAGGAAACCACTTTTGCACTTGTATTAGTGTGGAAAAAACACTTTTTGCACTTGTGATAGTGTTGAAAACCCACTTTTCGCACTTGTGTTAGTGTTGAAAAACCACTTTTCGCACTTGTGTTGGTGCAGGAAACCACTTTTGCACTTGTATTAGTGTGGAAAAAACACTTTTCGCACTTATGTTAGTGTTGAAAAACCACTTTTCGCACTTGTGTTAGTGTTGAAAAACCACTTTTCGCACTTGTGTTGGTGCAGGAAACCACTTTTGCACTTGTATTAGTGTGGAAAAAACACTTTTTGCACTTGTGATAGTGTTGAAAAACCACTTTTCGCACTTGTGTTAGTGTTGAAAAACCACTTTTCGCACTTGTGTTGGTGCAGGAAACCACTTTTGCACTTGTACTAGTGTGGAAAAAACACTTTTTGCACTTGTGATAGTGTGGAAAAACCACTTTTCGCATTTGTGTTAGTGTTGAAAAACCACTTTTCGCACTTGTGTTGGTGCAGGAAACCACTTTTCGCACTTGTATTAGTGTGGAAAAACCACTTTTCGCACTTGTGATAGTGTTGAAAAACCACTTTTCGCACTTGTGTTAGTGTTGAAAAACCACTTTTCGCACTTGTGTTGGTGCAGGAAACCACTTTTCCACTTGTATTAGTGTGCAAAAAACCACTTTTCGCACTTGTGTTAGTGTTGAAAAACCACTTTTCGCACTTGTGTTAGTGTTGAAAAACCACTTTTCGCACCTGTGTTGGTGCAGTGAACCACTTTTGCACTTGTATTAGTGTGGAAAAAACACTTTTCGCACTTGTGTTAGTGTTGAAAAACCACTTTTCGCACTTGTGTTAGTGTTGAAAAACCACTTTTCGCACCTGTGTTGGTGCAGGAAACCACTTTTGCACTTGTATTAGTGTGGAAAAAACACTTTTTGCACTTGTGATAGTGTTGAAAAACCACTTTTCGCACTTATGTTAATGTTGAAAAACGACTTTTCGCACTTGTGTTGGTGCAGGAAACCACTTTTGCACTTGTATTAGTGTGGGAAAACCACTTTTCGCACTTGTGTTAGTGTTGAAAAACCACTTTTCGCACTTGTGTTAATGTTGAAAAACCACTTTTCGCACTTGTGTTGGTGCAGGAAACCACTTTTGCACTTGTATTAGTGTGGAAAAAACACTTTTTGCACTCGTGATAGTGTTGAAAAACCACTTTTCGCACTTGTGTTAGTGTTGAAAAACCACTTTTCGCACTTGTGTTGGTGCAGGAAACCACTTTTGCACTTGTATTAGTGTGGAAAAAACACTTTTCGCACTTATGTTATTGTTGAAAAACCACTTTTCGCACTTGTGTTAGTGTTGAAAAACCACTTTTCGCACTTGTGTTGGTGCAGGAAACCACTTTTGCACTTGTGTTAGTGTGGAAAAACCACTTTTTGCACTTGTGATAGTGTTGAAAAACCACTTTTCGCACTTGTGTTAGTGTTGAAAAACCACTTTTCGCACTTGTGTTGGTGCAGGAAACCACTTTTGCACTTGTATTAGTGTGGAAAAACCACTTTTCGCACTTGTGTTAGTGTTGAAAAAACACTTTTCGCACATGTGTTAGTGTTGAAAAACCACTTTTCGCACTTGTGTTGGTGCAGGAAACCTCTTTTGCACTTGTATTAGTGTGGAAAAACCACTTTTCGCATTTGTGTTAGTGTTGAAAAACCACTTTTCGCACTTGTGTTGCTGCAGGAAACCACTTTTGCACTTGTATTAGTGTGGAAAAACCACTTTTCGCACTTGTGATAGTGTTGAAAAACCACTTTTCGCACTTGTGTTAGTGTTGAAAAACCACTTTTCGCACTTGTGTTGTTGCAGGAAACCACTTTTCCACTTGTATTAGTGTGCAAAAAACCACTTTTCGCACTTGTGTTAGTGTTGAAAAACCACTTTTTGCACTTGTGTTAGTGTTGAAAAACTACTTTTCGCACCTGTGTTGGTGCAGTAAACCACTTTTGCACTTGTATTAGTGTGGAAAAAACACTTTTCGCACTTGTGTTAGTGTTGAAAAACCACTTTTCGCACTTGTGTTAGTGTTGAAAAACCACTTTTCGCACCTGTGTTGGTGCAGGAAACCACTTTTGCACTTGTATTAGTGTGGAAAAAACACTTTTTGCACTTGTGATAGTGTTGAAAAACCACTTTTCGCACTTATGTTAATGTTGAAAAACGACTTTTCGCACTTGTGTTGGTGCAGGAAACCACTTTTGCACTTGTATTAGTGTGGGAAAACCACTTTTCGCACTTGTGTTAGTGTTGAAAAACCACTTTTCGCACTTGTGTTAGTGTTGAAAAACCACTTTTCGCACTTGTGTTAGTGTTGAAAAACCACTTTTCGCACTTGTGTTGGTGCAGGAAACCACTTTTGCACTTGTATTAGTGTGGAAAAAACACTTTTTGCACTCGTGATAGTGTTGAAAAACCACTTTTTGCACTTGTGTTAGTGTTGAAAACCACTTTTCGCACTTGTGTTGGTGCAGGAAACCACTTTTGCACTTGTATTAGTGTGGAAAAAACACTTTTTGCACTTGTGATAGTGTTGAAAAACCACTTTTCGCACTTGTGTTAGTGTTGAAAAACCACTTTTCGCACTTGTGTTGGTGCAGGAAACCACTTTTGCACTTGTATTAGTGTGGAAAAAACACATTTTGCACTTGTGATAGTGTTGAAAAACCACTTTTCGCACTTGTGTTGGTGCAGGAAACCACTTTTGCACTTGTATTAGTGTGGAAAAAACACTTTTCGCACTTGTGTTAGTGTTGAAAAACCACTTTTCGCACTTGTGTTAGTGTTGCAAAACCACTTTTCGCACTTGTGTTAGTGTTGAAAAACCACTTTTCGCATTTGTGTTAGTGTTGAAAAACCACTTTTCGCACTTGTGTTGGTGCAGGAAACCACTTTTGCACTTGTATTAGTGTGGAAAAAAACACTTTTCGCACTTGTGTTAGTGTTGAAAAACCACTTTTCGCACTTGTGTTAGTGTTGCAAAACCACTTTTCGCACTTGTGTTAGTGTTGAAAAACCCCTTTTCGCACTTGTGTTTGTGTTGAAAAACCACTTTTCGCACTTGTGTTAGTGTTGAAAAACCACTTTTCGCACTTGTGTTGGTGCAGGAAACCACTACTGCACTTGTATTGGTGTGGAAAAAACACTTTTTGCACTTGTGATAGTGTTGAAAAACCACTTTTCGCACTTGTGTTAGTGTTGAAAAACCACTTTTCGCACTTGTGTTGGTGCAGGAAACCACTTTTGCACTTGTATTAGTGTGGAAAAAACAATTTTTGCACTTGTGATAGTGTTCAAAAACCAGTTTTCGTACTTGTGTTAGTGTTGAAAAACCACTTTTCGCACTTGTGTTGGTGCAGGAAACCACTTTTGCACTTGTATTAGTGTGGAAAACCCACTTTTTGCACTTGTGTTAGTGTTGAAAAACCACTTTTCGCACCTGTGTTAGTGTTGAAAAACCACTTTTCGCACTTGTGTTAGTGTTGAAAAACCACTTTTCGCACTTGTGTTGGTGCAGGAAACCACTTTTGCACTTGTGTTAGTGTTGAAAAAACACTTTTTGCACTTGTGATAGTGTTGAAAAACCACTTTTCGCACTTATGTTAATGTTGAAAAACGACTTTTCGCACTTGTGTTGGTGCAGGAAACCACTTTTGCACTTGTATTAGTGTGGGAAAACCACTTTTCGCACTTGTGTTAGTGTTGAAAAACCACTTTTCGCACTTGTGTTAGTGTTGAAAAACCACTTTTCGCACTTGTGTTAGTGTTGAAAAACCACTTTTCGCACTTGTGTTGGTGCAGGAAACCACTTTTGCACTTGTATTAGTGTGGAAAAAACACTTTTTGCACTCGTGATAGTGTTGAAAAACCACTTTTTGCACTTGTGTTAGTGTTGAAAAACCACTTTTCGCACTTGTGTTGGTGCAGGAAACCACTTTTGCACTTGTATTAGTGTGGAAAAAACACTTTTCGCACTTGTGTTAGTGTTGAAAAACCACTTTTCGCACTTGTGTTAGTGTTGCAAAACCACTTTTCGCACTTGTGTTAGTGTTGAAAAACCACTTTTCGCATTTGTGTTAGTGTTGAAAAACCACTTTTCGCACTTGTGTTGGTGCAGGAAACCACTTTTGCACTTGTATTAGTGTGGAAAAAACACTTTTCGCACTTGTGTTAGTGTTGAAAAACCACTTTTCGCACTTGTGTTAGTGTTGCAAAACCACTTTTCGCACTTGTGTTAGTGTTGAAAAACCCCTTTTCGCACTTGTGTTTGTGTTGAAAAACCACTTTTCGCACTTGTGTTAGTGTTGAAAAACCACTTTTCGCACTTGTGTTGGTGCAGGAAACCACTACTGCACTTGTATTGGTGTGGAAAAAACACTTTTTGCACTTGTGATAGTGTTGAAAAACCACTTTTCGCACTTGTGTTAGTGTTGAAAAACCACTTTTTGCACTTGTGTTGGTGCAGGAAACCACTTTTGCACTTGTATTAGTGTGGAAAAAACAATTTTTGCACTTGTGATAGTGTTCAAAAACCACTTTTCGTACTTGTGTTAGTGTTGAAAAACCACTTTTCGCACTTGTGTTGGTGCAGGAAACCACTTTTGCACTTGTATTAGCGTGGAAAACCCACTTTTTGCACTTGTGTTAGTGTTGAAAAACCACTTTTCGCACTTGTGTTAGTGTTGAAAAACCACTTTTCGCACTTGTGTTAGTGTTGAAAAACCACTTTTCGCACTTGTGTTGGTGCAGGAAACCACTTTTGCACTTGTGTTAGTGTTGAAAAACCACTTTTCGCACTTGTGTTAGTGTTGAAAAACCACTTTTCGCACTTGTGTTAGTGTTGAAAAACCACTTTTCGTACTTGTGTTGGTGCAGGAAACCACTTTTGCACTTGTATTAGTGTGTAAAAAACACTTTTTGCACTTGTGATAGTGTTGAAAAACCACTTTTCGCACTTGTGTTAGTGTTGAAAAACCACTTTTCGCACTTGTGTTAGTGTTGAAAAACCACTTTTCGCACTTGTGTTGGTGCAGGAAACCACTTTTGCACTTGTATTAGTGTGGAAAAAACACTTTTTGCACTTGTATTAGTGTGGAAAAACCACTTTTTGCACTTGTGTTAGTGTTGAAAAACCACTTTTCGCACTTGTGTTAGTGTTGAAAAACCACTTTTCGCACTTGTGTTAGTGTTGAAAAACCACTTTTCGCACTTGTGTTGGTGCAGGAAACCACTTTTGCACTTGTACTAGTGTGGAAAAAACACTTTTTGCACTTGTGATAGTGTTGAAAAACCACTTTTCGCACTTGTGTTAGTGTTGAAAAACTACTTTTCGCACTTGTGTTGGTGCAGGAAACTACTTTTGCACTTGTATTAGTGTGGAAAAACCACTTTTCGCACTTGTGTTAGTGTTGAAAAACCACTTTTCGCACTTGTGTTAGTGTTGAAAAACCAATTTTCGCACTTGTGTTGGTGCAGTAAACCACTTTTGCACTTGTATTAGTGTGGAAAAAACACTTTTCGCACTTGTGTTAGTGTTGAAAAACCACTTTTCGCACTTGTGTTAGTGTTGAAAAACCACTTTTCGCACCTGTGTTGGTGCAGGAAACCACTTTTGCACTTGTATTAGTGTGGAAAAAACACTTTTTGCACTTGTGATAGTGTTGAAAAACCACTTTTCGCACTTATGTTAATGTTGAAAAACGACTTTTCGCACTTGTGTTGGTGCAGGAAACCACTTTTGCACTTGTATTAGTGTGGGAAAACCACTTTTCGCACTTGTGTTAGTGTTGAAAAACCACTTTTCGCACTTGTGTTAGTGTTGAAAAACCACTTTTCGCACTTGTGTTAGTGTTGAAAAACCACTTTTCGCACTTGTGTTGGTGCAGGAAACCACTTTTGCACTTGTATTAGTGTGGAAAAAACACTTTTTGCACTCGTGATAGTGTTGAAAAACCACTTTTTGCACTTGTGTTAGTGTTGAAAAACCACTTTTCGCACTTGTGTTGGTGCAGGAAACCACTTTTGCACTTGTATTAGTGTGGAAAAAACACTTTTTGCACTTGTGATAGTGTTGAAAAACCACTTTTCGCACTTGTGTTAGTGTTGAAAAACCACTTTTCGCACTTGTGTTGGTGCAGGAAACCACTTTTGCACTTGTATTAGTGTGGAAAAAACACATTTTGCACTTGTGATAGTGTTGAAAAACCACTTTTCGCACTTGTGTTGGTGCAGGAAACCACTTTTGCACTTGTATTAGTGTGGAAAAAACACTTTTCGCACTTGTGTTAGTGTTGAAAAACCACTTTTCGCACTTGTGTTAGTGTTGCAAAACCACTTTTCGCACTTGTGTTAGTGTTGAAAAACCACTTTTCGCATTTGTGTTAGTGTTGAAAAACCACTTTTCGCACTTGTGTTGGTGCAGGAAACCACTTTTGCACTTGTATTAGTGTGGAAAAAACACTTTTCGCACTTGTGTTAGTGTTGAAAAACCACTTTTCGCACTTGTGTTAGTGTTGCAAAACCACTTTTCGCACTTGTGTTAGTGTTGAAAAACCCCTTTCCGCACTTGTGTTTGTGTTGAAAAACCACTTTTCGCACTTGTGTTAGTGTTGAAAAACCACTTTTCGCACTTGTGTTGGTGCAGGAAACCACTACTGCACTTGTATTGGTGTGGAAAAAACACTTTTTGCACTTGTGATAGTGTTGAAAAACCACTTTTCGCACTTGTGTTAGTGTTGAAAAACCACTTTTCGCACTTGTGTTGGTGCAGGAAACCACTTTTGCACTTGTATTAGTGTGGAAAAAACAATTTTTGCACTTGTGATAGTGTTCAAAAACCACTTTTCGTACTTGTGTTAGTGTTGAAAAACCACTTTTCGCACTTGTGTTGGTGCAGGAAACCACTTTTGCACTTGTATTAGTGTGGAAAACCCACTTTTTGCACTTGTGTTAGTGTTGAAAAACCACTTTTCGCACTTGTGTTAGTGTTGAAAAACCACTTTTCGCACTTGTGTTAGTGTTGAAAAACCACTTTTCGTACTTGTGTTGGTGCAGGAAACCACTTTTGCACTTGTATTAGTGTGGAAAAAACACTTTTTGCACTTGTATTAGTGTGGAAAAACCACTTTTTGCACTTGTGTTAGTGTTGAAAAACCACTTTTCGCACTTGTGTTAGTGTTGAAAAACCACTTTTCGCACTTGTGTTAGTGTTGAAAAACCACTTTTCGCACTTGTGTTGGTGCAGGAAATCACTTTTGCACTTGTACTAGTGTGGAAAAAACACTTTTTGCACTTGTGTTAGTGTTGAAAAACCACTTTTCGCACTTGTGTTAGTGTTGAAAAACCACTTTTCGCACTTGTGTTGGTGCAGGAAACCACTTTTGCACTTGTACTAGTGTGGAAAAAACACTTTTTG
Organism: Myxine glutinosa; assembly: GCF_964187855.1. Lineage (NCBI taxonomy): Eukaryota > Metazoa > Chordata > Myxini > Myxiniformes > Myxinidae > Myxine > Myxine glutinosa. The sequence continues at coordinate 43,840 of NW_027617888.1, read as the reverse complement.
CACTTGTGATAGTGTTGAAAAACCACTTTTCGCACTTGTGTTAGTGTTGAAAAACTACTTTTCGCACTTGTATTAGTGTGGGAAAACCACTTTTGCACTTGTATTAGTGTGGAAAAAACACTTTTTGCACTTGTGTTAGTGTTGAAAAACCACTTTTCGCACTTGTGTTAGTGTTGAAAAACCACTTTTCGCACTTGTGTTGGTGCAGGAAACCACTTTTGCACTTGTATTAGTGTGGAAAAAACACTTTTTGCACTTGTGATAGTGTTGAAAAACCACTTTTCGCACTTGTGTTAGTGTTGAAAAACCACTTTTCGCACTTGTGTTAGTGTGGAAAAACCACTTTTCGCACTTGTGTTGATGCAGGAAACCACTTTTGCACTTGTATTAGTGTGGAAAAAACACTTTTTGCACTTGTGATAGTGTTGAAAACCCACTTTTCGCACTTGTGTTAGTGTTGAAAAACCACTTTTCGCACTTGTGTTGGTGCAGGAAACCACTTTTGCACTTGTATTAGTGTGGAAAAAACACTTTTCGCACTTATGTTAGTGTTGAAAAACCACTTTTCGCACTTGTGTTAGTGTTGAAAAACCACTTTTCGCACTTGTGTTGGTGCAGGAAACCACTTTTGCACTTGTATTAGTGTGGAAAAAACACTTTTTGCACTTGTGATAGTGTTGAAAAACCACTTTTCGCACTTGTGTTAGTGTTGAAAAACCACTTTTCGCACTTGTGTTGGTGCAGGAAACCACTTTTGCACTTGTACTAGTGTGGAAAAAACACTTTTTGCACTTGTGATAGTGTTGAAAAACCACTTTTCGCACTTGTGTTAGTGTTGAAAAATACATTTCGCACTTGTGTTGGTGCAGGAAACCACTTTTGCACTTGTATTAGTGTGGAAAAACCACTTTTCGCATTTGTGTTAGTGTTGAAAAACCACTTTTCGCACTTGTGTTGGTGCAGGAAACCACTTTTCGCACTTGTATTAGTGTGGAAAAACCACTTTTCGCACTTGTGATAGTGTTGAAAAACCACTTTTCGCACTTGTGTTAGTGTTGAAAAACCACTTTTCGCACTTGTGTTGGTGCAGGAAACCACTTTTCCACTTGTATTAGTGTGCAAAAAACCACTTTTCGCACTTGTGTTAGTGTTGAAAAACCACTTTTCGCACTTGTGTTAGTGTTGAAAAACCACTTTTCGCACCTGTGTTGGTGCAGTGAACCACTTTTGCAGTTGTATTAGTGTGGAAAAAACACTTTTCGCACTTGTGTTAGTGTTGAAAAACCACTTTTCGCACTTGTGTTAGTGTTGAAAAACCACTTTTCGCACCTGTGTTGGTGCAGGAAACCACTTTTGCACTTGTATTAGTGTGGAAAAAACACTTTTTGCACTTGTGATAGTGTTGAAAAACCACTTTTCGCACTTATGTTAATGTTGAAAAACGACTTTTCGCACTTGTGTTGGTGCAGGAAACCACTTTTGCACTTGTATTAGTGTGGGAAAACCACTTTTCGCACTTGTGTTAGTGTTGAAAAACCACTTTTCGCACTTGTGTTAATGTTGAAAAACCACTTTTCGCACTTGTGTTAGTGTTGAAAAACCACTTTTCGCACTTGTGTTGGTGCAGGAAACCACTTTTGCACTTGTATTAGTGTGGAAAAAACACTTTTTGCACTTGTGATAGTGTTGAAAAACCACTTTTCGCACTTGTGTTAGTGTTGAAAAACCACTTTTCGCACTTGTGTTGGTGCAGGAAACCACTTTTGCACTTGTATTAGTGTGGAAAAAACACTTTTCGCACTTATGTTATTGTTGAAAAACCACTTTTCGCACTTGTGTTAGTGTTGAAAAACCACTTTTCGCACTTGTGTTGGTGCAGGAAACCACTTTTGCACTTGTGTTAGTGTGGAAAAACCACTTTTTGCACTTGTGATAGTGTTGAAAAACCACTTTTCGCACTTGTGTTAGTGTTGAAAAACCACTTTTCGCACTTGTGTTGGTGCAGGAAACCACTTTTGCACTTGTATTAGTGTGGAAAAACCACTTTTCGCACTTGTGTTAGTGTTGAAAAACCACTTTTCGCCTATGTGTTAGTGTTGAAAAACCACTTTTCGCACTTGTGTTGGTGCAGGAAACCACTTTTGCACTTGTATTAGTGTGGAAAAACCACTTTTCGCATTTGTGTTAGTGTTGAAAAACCACTTTTCGCACTTGTGTTGCTGCAGGAAACCACTTTTGCACTTGTATTAGTGTGGAAAAACCACTTTTCGCACTTGTGATAGTGTTGAAAAACCACTTTTCGCACTTGTGTTAGTGTTGAAAAACCACTTTTCGCACTTGTGTTGTTGCAGGAAACCACTTTTCCACTTGTATTAGTGTGCAAAAAACCACTTTTCGCACTTGTGTTAGTGTTGAAAAACCACTTTTTGCACTTGTGTTAGTGTTGAAAAACCACTTTTCGCACCTGTGTTGGTGCAGTAAACCACTTTTGCACTTGTATTAGTGTGGAAAAAACACTTTTCGCACTTGTGTTAGTGTTGAAAAACCACTTTTCGCACTTGTGTTAGTGTTGAAAAACCACTTTTCGCACCTGTGTTGGTGCAGGAAACCACTTTTGCACTTGTATTAGTGTGGAAAAAACACTTTTTGCACTTGTGATAGTGTTGAAAAACCACTTTTCGCACTTATGTTAATGTTGAAAAACGACTTTTCGCACTTGTGTTGGTGCAGGAAACCACTTTTGCACTTGTATTAGTGTGGGAAAACCACTTTTCGCACTTGTGTTAGTGTTGAAAAACCACTTTTCGCACTTGTGTTAGTGTTGAAAAACCACTTTTCGCACTTGTGTTAGTGTTGAAAAACCACTTTTCGCACTTGTGTTGGTGCAGGAAACCACTTTTGCACTTGTATTAGTGTGGAAAAAACACTTTTTGCACTCGTGATAGTGTTGAAAAACCACTTTTTGCACTTGTGTTAGTGTTGAAAAACCACTTTTCGCACTTGTGTTGGTGCAGGAAACCACTTTTGCACTTGTATTAGTGTGGAAAAAACACTTTTTGCACTTGTGATAGTGTTGAAAAACCACTTTTCGCACTTGTGTTAGTGTTGAAAAACCACTTTTCGCACTTGTGTTGGTGCAGGAAACCACTTTTGCACTTGTATTAGTGTGGAAAAAACACATTTTGCACTTGTGATAGTGTTGAAAAACCACTTTTCGCACTTGTGTTGGTGCAGGAAACCACTTTTGCACTTGTATTAGTGTGGAAAAAACACTTTTCGCACTTGTGTTAGTGTTGAAAAACCACTTTTCGCACTTGTGTTAGTGTTGCAAAACCACTTTTCGCACTTGTGTTAGTGTTGAAAAACCACTTTTCGCATTTGTGTTAGTGTTGAAAAACCACTTTTCGCACTTGTGTTGGTGCAGGAAACCACTTTTGCACTTGTATTAGTGTGGAAAAAACACTTTTCGCACTTGTGTTAGTGTTGAAAAACCACTTTTCGCACTTGTGTTAGTGTTGCAAAACCACTTTTCGCACTTGTGTTAGTGTTGAAAAACCCCTTTTCGCACTTGTGTTTGTGTTGAAAAACCACTTTTCGCACTTGTGTTAGTGTTGAAAAACCACTTTTCGCACCTGTGTTGGTGCAGGAAACCACTACTGCACTTGTATTGGTGTGGAAAAAACACTTTTTGCACTTGTGATAGTGTTGAAAAACCACTTTTCGCACTTGTGTTAGTGTTGAAAAACCACTTTTCGCACTTGTGTTGGTGCAGGAAACCACTTTTGCACTTGTATTAGTGTGGAAAAAACAATTTTTGCACTTGTGATAGTGTTCAAAAACCAGTTTTCGTACTTGTGTTAGTGTTGAAAAACCACTTTTCGCACTTGTGTTGGTGCAGGAAACCACTTTTGCACTTGTATTAGTGTGGAAAACCCACTTTTTGCACTTGTGTTAGTGTTGAAAAACCACTTTTCGCACTTGTGTTAGTGTTGAAAAACCACTTTTCGCACTTGTGTTAGTGTTGAAAAACCACTTTTCGCACTTGTGTTGGTGCAGGAAACCACTTTTGCACTTGTGTTAGTGTTGAAAAACCACTTTTCGCACTTGTGTTAGTGTTGAAAAACCACTTTTCGCACTTGTGTTAGTGTTGAAAAACCACTTTTCGCACTTGTGTTGGTGCAGGAAACCACTTTTGCACTTGTATTAGTGTGGAAAAAACACTTTTCGCACTTATGTTATTGTTGAAAAACCACTTTTCGCACTTGTGTTAGTGTTGAAAAACCACTTTTCGCACTTGTGTTGGTGCAGGAAACCACTTTTGCACTTGTGTTAGTGTGGAAAAACCACTTTTTGCACTTGTGATAGTGTTGAAAAACCACTTTTCGCACTTGTGTTAGTGTTGAAAAACCACTTTTCGCACTTGTGTTGGTGCAGGAAACCACTTTTGCACTTGTATTAGTGTGGAAAAACCACTTTTCGCACTTGTGTTAGTGTTGAAAAACCACTTTTCGCACATGTGTTAGTGTTGAAAAACCACTTTTCGCACTTGTGTTGGTGCAGGAAACCACTTTTGCACTTGTATTAGTGTGGAAAAACCACTTTTCGCATTTGTGTTAGTGTTGAAAAACCACTTTTCGCACTTGTGTTGCTGCAGGAAACCACTTTTGCACTTGTATTAGTGTGGAAAAACCACTTTTCGCACTTGTGATAGTGTTGAAAAACCACTTTTCGCACTTGTGTTAGTGTTGAAAAACCACTTTTCGCACTTGTGTTGTTGCAGGAAACCACTTTTCCACTTGTATTAGTGTGCAAAAAACCACTTTTCGCACTTGTGTTAGTGTTGAAAAACCACTTTTTGCACTTGTGTTAGTGTTGAAAAACCACTTTTCGCACCTGTGTTGGTGCAGTAAACCACTTTTGCACTTGTATTAGTGTGGAAAAAACACTTTTCGCACTTGTGTTAGTGTTGAAAAACCACTTTTCGCACTTGTGTTAGTGTTGAAAAACCACTTTTCGCACCTGTGTTGGTGCAGGAAACCACTTTTGCACTTGTATTAGTGTGGAAAAAACACTTTTTGCACTTGTGATAGTGTTGAAAAACCACTTTTCGCACTTATGTTAATGTTGAAAAACGACTTTTCGCACTTGTGTTGGTGCAGGAAACCACTTTTGCACTTGTATTAGTGTGGGAAAACCACTTTTCGCACTTGTGTTAGTGTTGAAAAACCACTTTTCGCACTTGTGTTAGTGTTGAAAAACCACTTTTCGCACTTGTGTTAGTGTTGAAAAACCACTTTTCGCACTTGTGTTGGTGCAGGAAACCACTTTTGCACTTGTATTAGTGTGGAAAAAACACTTTTTGCACTCGTGATAGTGTTGAAAAACCACTTTTTGCACTTGTGTTAGTGTTGAAAACCACTTTTCGCACTTGTGTTGGTGCAGGAAACCACTTTTGCACTTGTATTAGTGTGGAAAAAACACTTTTTGCACTTGTGATAGTGTTGAAAAACCACTTTTCGCACTTGTGTTAGTGTTGAAAAACCACTTTTCGCACTTGTGTTGGTGCAGGAAACCACTTTTGCACTTGTATTAGTGTGGAAAAAACACATTTTGCACTTGTGATAGTGTTGAAAAACCACTTTTCGCACTTGTGTTGGTGCAGGAAACCACTTTTGCACTTGTATTAGTGTGGAAAAAACACTTTTCGCACTTGTGTTAGTGTTGAAAAACCACTTTTCGCACTTGTGTTAGTGTTGCAAAACCACTTTTCGCACTTGTGTTAGTGTTGAAAAACCACTTTTCGCATTTGTGTTAGTGTTGAAAAACCACTTTTCGCACTTGTGTTGGTGCAGGAAACCACTTTTGCACTTGTATTAGTGTGGAAAAAACACTTTTCGCACTTGTGTTAGTGTTGAAAAACCACTTTTCGCACTTGTGTTAGTGTTGCAAAACCACTTTTCGCACTTGTGTTAGTGTTGAAAAACCCCTTTTCGCACTTGTGTTTGTGTTGAAAAACCACTTTTCGCACTTGTGTTAGTGTTGAAAAACCACTTTTCGCACTTGTGTTGGTGCAGGAAACCACTACTGCACTTGTATTGGTGTGGAAAAAACACTTTTTGCACTTGTGATAGTGTTGAAAAACCACTTTTCGCACTTGTGTTAGTGTTGAAAAACCACTTTTCGCACTTGTGTTGGTGCAGGAAACCACTTTTGCACTTGTATTAGTGTGGAAAAAACAATTTTTGCACTTGTGATAGTGTTCAAAAACCAGTTTTCGTACTTGTGTTAGTGTTGAAAAACCACTTTTCGCACTTGTGTTGGTGCAGGAAACCACTTTTGCACTTGTATTAGTGTGGAAAACCCACTTTTTGCACTTGTGTTAGTGTTGAAAAACCACTTTTCGCACCTGTGTTAGTGTTGAAAAACCACTTTTCGCACTTGTGTTAGTGTTGAAAAACCACTTTTCGCACTTGTGTTGGTGCAGGAAACCACTTTTGCACTTGTGTTAGTGTTGAAAAAACACTTTTTGCACTTGTGATAGTGTTGAAAAACCACTTTTCGCACTTATGTTAATGTTGAAAAACGACTTTTCGCACTTGTGTTGGTGCAGGAAACCACTTTTGCACTTGTATTAGTGTGGGAAAACCACTTTTCGCACTTGTGTTAGTGTTGAAAAACCACTTTTCGCACTTGTGTTAGTGTTGAAAAACCACTTTTCGCACTTGTGTTAGTGTTGAAAAACCACTTTTCGCACTTGTGTTGGTGCAGGAAACCACTTTTGCACTTGTATTAGTGTGGAAAAAACACTTTTTGCACTCGTGATAGTGTTGAAAAACCACTTTTTGCACTTGTGTTAGTGTTGAAAAACCACTTTTCGCACTTGTGTTGGTGCAGGAAACCACTTTTGCACTTGTATTAGTGTGGAAAAAACACTTTTCGCACTTGTGTTAGTGTTGAAAAACCACTTTTCGCACTTGTGTTAGTGTTGCAAAACCACTTTTCGCACTTGTGTTAGTGTTGAAAAACCACTTTTCGCATTTGTGTTAGTGTTGAAAAACCACTTTTCGCACTTGTGTTGGTGCAGGAAACCACTTTTGCACTTGTATTAGTGTGGAAAAAACACTTTTCGCACTTGTGTTAGTGTTGAAAAACCACTTTTCGCACTTGTGTTAGTGTTGCAAAACCACTTTTCGCACTTGTGTTAGTGTTGAAAAACCCCTTTTCGCACTTGTGTTTGTGTTGAAAAACCACTTTTCGCACTTGTGTTAGTGTTGAAAAACCACTTTTCGCACTTGTGTTGGTGCAGGAAACCACTACTGCACTTGTATTGGTGTGGAAAAAACACTTTTTGCACTTGTGATAGTGTTGAAAAACCACTTTTCGCACTTGTGTTAGTGTTGAAAAACCACTTTTTGCACTTGTGTTGGTGCAGGAAACCACTTTTGCACTTGTATTAGTGTGGAAAAAACAATTTTTGCACTTGTGATAGTGTTCAAAAACCACTTTTCGTACTTGTGTTAGTGTTGAAAAACCACTTTTCGCACTTGTGTTGGTGCAGGAAACCACTTTTGCACTTGTATTAGCGTGGAAAACCCACTTTTTGCACTTGTGTTAGTGTTGAAAAACCACTTTTCGCACTTGTGTTAGTGTTGAAAAACCACTTTTCGCACTTGTGTTAGTGTTGAAAAACCACTTTTCGCACTTGTGTTGGTGCAGGAAACCACTTTTGCACTTGTGTTAGTGTTGAAAAACCACTTTTCGCACTTGTGTTAGTGTTGAAAAACCACTTTTCGCACTTGTGTTAGTGTTGAAAAACCACTTTTCGTACTTGTGTTGGTGCAGGAAACCACTTTTGCACTTGTATTAGTGTGTAAAAAACACTTTTTGCACTTGTGATAGTGTTGAAAAACCACTTTTCGCACTTGTGTTAGTGTTGAAAAACCACTTTTCGCACTTGTGTTAGTGTTGAAAAACCACTTTTCGCACTTGTGTTGGTGCAGGAAACCACTTTTGCACTTGTATTAGTGTGGAAAAAACACTTTTTGCACTTGTATTAGTGTGGAAAAACCACTTTTTGCACTTGTGTTAGTGTTGAAAAACCACTTTTCGCACTTGTGTTAGTGTTGAAAAACCACTTTTCGCACTTGTGTTAGTGTTGAAAAACCACTTTTCGCACTTGTGTTGGTGCAGGAAACCACTTTTGCACTTGTACTAGTGTGGAAAAAACACTTTTTGCACTTGTGATAGTGTTGAAAAACCACTTTTCGCACTTGTGTTAGTGTTGAAAAACTACTTTTCGCACTTGTGTTGGTGCAGGAAACTACTTTTGCACTTGTATTAGTGTGGAAAAACCACTTTTCGCACTTGTGTTAGTGTTGAAAAACCACTTTTCGCACTTGTGTTAGTGTTGAAAAACCAATTTTCGCACTTGTGTTGGTGCAGTAAACCACTTTTGCACTTGTATTAGTGTGGAAAAAACACTTTTCGCACTTGTGTTAGTGTTGAAAAACCACTTTTCGCACTTGTGTTAGTGTTGAAAAACCACTTTTCGCACCTGTGTTGGTGCAGGAAACCACTTTTGCACTTGTATTAGTGTGGAAAAAACACTTTTTGCACTTGTGATAGTGTTGAAAAACCACTTTTCGCACTTATGTTAATGTTGAAAAACGACTTTTCGCACTTGTGTTGGTGCAGGAAACCACTTTTGCACTTGTATTAGTGTGGGAAAACCACTTTTCGCACTTGTGTTAGTGTTGAAAAACCACTTTTCGCACTTGTGTTAGTGTTGAAAAACCACTTTTCGCACTTGTGTTAGTGTTGAAAAACCACTTTTCGCACTTGTGTTGGTGCAGGAAACCACTTTTGCACTTGTATTAGTGTGGAAAAAACACTTTTTGCACTCGTGATAGTGTTGAAAAACCACTTTTTGCACTTGTGTTAGTGTTGAAAAACCACTTTTCGCACTTGTGTTGGTGCAGGAAACCACTTTTGCACTTGTATTAGTGTGGAAAAAACACTTTTTGCACTTGTGATAGTGTTGAAAAACCACTTTTCGCACTTGTGTTAGTGTTGAAAAACCACTTTTCGCACTTGTGTTGGTGCAGGAAACCACTTTTGCACTTGTATTAGTGTGGAAAAAACACATTTTGCACTTGTGATAGTGTTGAAAAACCACTTTTCGCACTTGTGTTGGTGCAGGAAACCACTTTTGCACTTGTATTAGTGTGGAAAAAACACTTTTCGCACTTGTGTTAGTGTTGAAAAACCACTTTTCGCACTTGTGTTAGTGTTGCAAAACCACTTTTCGCACTTGTGTTAGTGTTGAAAAACCACTTTTCGCATTTGTGTTAGTGTTGAAAAACCACTTTTCGCACTTGTGTTGGTGCAGGAAACCACTTTTGCACTTGTATTAGTGTGGAAAAAACACTTTTCGCACTTGTGTTAGTGTTGAAAAACCACTTTTCGCACTTGTGTTAGTGTTGCAAAACCACTTTTCGCACTTGTGTTAGTGTTGAAAAACCCCTTTTCGCACTTGTGTTTGTGTTGAAAAACCACTTTTCGCACTTGTGTTAGTGTTGAAAAACCACTTTTCGCACTTGTGTTGGTGCAGGAAACCACTACTGCACTTGTATTGGTGTGGAAAAAACACTTTTTGCACTTGTGATAGTGTTGAAAAACCACTTTTCGCACTTGTGTTAGTGTTGAAAAACCACTTTTCGCACTTGTGTTGGTGCAGGAAACCACTTTTGCACTTGTATTAGTGTGGAAAAAACAATTTTTGCACTTGTGATAGTGTTCAAAAACCACTTTTCGTACTTGTGTTAGTGTTGAAAAACCACTTTTCGCACTTGTGTTGGTGCAGGAAACCACTTTTGCACTTGTATTAGTGTGGAAAACCCACTTTTTGCACTTGTGTTAGTGTTGAAAAACCACTTTTCGCACTTGTGTTAGTGTTGAAAAACCACTTTTCGCACTTGTGTTAGTGTTGAAAAACCACTTTTCGCACTTGTGTTGGTGCAGGAAACCACTTTTGCACTTGTGTTAGTGTTGAAAAACCACTTTTCGCACTTGTGTTAATGTTGAAAAACCACTTTTCGCACTTGTGTTAGTGTTGAAAAACCACTTTTCGTACTTGTGTTGGTGCAGGAAACCACTTTTGCACTTGTATTAGTGTGTAAAAAACACTTTTTGCACTTGTGATAGTGTTGAAAAACCACTTTTCGCACTTGTGTTAGTGTTGAAAAACCACTTTTCGCACTTGTGTTAGTGTTGAAAAACCACTTTTCGCACTTGTGTTGGTGCAGGAAACCGCTTTTGCACTTGTATTAGTGTGGAAAAAACACTTTTTGCACTTGTATTAGTGTGGAAAAACCACTTTTTGCACTTGTGTTAGTGTTGAAAAACCACTTTTCGCACTTGTGTTAGTGTTGAAAAACCACTTTTCGCACTTGTGTTAGTGTTGAAAAACCACTTTTCGCACTTGTGTTGGTGCAGGAAATCACTTTTGCACTTGTACTAGTGTGGAAAAAACACTTTTTGCACTTGTGTTAGTGTTGAAAAACCACTTTTCGCACTTGTGTTAGTGTTGAAAAACCACTTTTCGCACTTGTGTTGGTGCAGGAAACCACTTTTGCACTTGTACTAGTGTGGAAAAAACACTTTTTGCACTTGTGATAGTGTTGAAAAACCACTTTTCGCACTTGTGTTAGTGTTGAAAAACTACTTTTCGCACTTGTATTAGTGTGGGAAAACCACTTTTGCACTTGTATTAGTGTGGAAAAAACACTTTTTGCACTTGTGTTAGTGTTGAAAAACCACTTTTCGCACTTGTGTTAGTGTTGAAAAACCACTTTTCGCACTTGTGTTGGTGCAGGAAACCACTTTTGCACTTGTATTAGTGTGGAAAAAACACTTTTTGCACTTGTGATAGTGTTGAAAAACCACTTTTCGCACTTGTGTTAGTGTTGAAAAACCACTTTTCGCACTTGTGTTAGTGTGGAAAAACCACTTTTCGCACTTGTGTTGATGCAGGAAACCACTTTTGCACTTGTATTAGTGTGGAAAAAACACTTTTTGCACTTGTGATAGTGTTGAAAACCCACTTTTCGCACTTGTGTTAGTGTTGAAAAACCACTTTTCGCACTTGTGTTGGTGCAGGAAACCACTTTTGCACTTGTATTAGTGTGGAAAAAACACTTTTCGCACTTATGTTAGTGTTGAAAAACCACTTTTCGCACTTGTGTTAGTGTTGAAAAACCACTTTTCGCACTTGTGTTGGTGCAGGAAACCACTTTTGCACTTGTATTAGTGTGGAAAAAACACTTTTTGCACTTGTGATAGTGTTGAAAAACCACTTTTCGCACTTGTGTTAGTGTTGAAAAACCACTTTTCGCACTTGTGTTGGTGCAGGAAACCACTTTTGCACTTGTACTAGTGTGGAAAAAACACTTTTTGCACTTGTGATAGTGTTGAAAAACCACTTTTCGCACTTGTGTTAGTGTTGAAAAATACATTTCGCACTTGTGTTGGTGCAGGAAACCACTTTTGCACTTGTATTAGTGTGGAAAAACCACTTTTCGCATTTGTGTTAGTGTTGAAAAACCACTTTTCGCACTTGTGTTGGTGCAGGAAACCACTTTTCGCACTTGTATTAGTGTGGAAAAACCACTTTTCGCACTTGTGATAGTGTTGAAAAACCACTTTTCGCACTTGTGTTAGTGTTGAAAAACCACTTTTCGCACTTGTGTTGGTGCAGGAAACCACTTTTCCACTTGTATTAGTGTGCAAAAAACCACTTTTCGCACTTGTGTTAGTGTTGAAAAACCACTTTTCGCACTTGTGTTAGTGTTGAAAAACCACTTTTCGCACCTGTGTTGGTGCAGTGAACCACTTTTGCAGTTGTATTAGTGTGGAAAAAACACTTTTCGCACTTGTGTTAGTGTTGAAAAACCACTTTTCGCACTTGTGTTAGTGTTGAAAAACCACTTTTCGCACCTGTGTTGGTGCAGGAAACCACTTTTGCACTTGTATTAGTGTGGAAAAAACACTTTTTGCACTTGTGATAGTGTTGAAAAACCACTTTTCGCACTTATGTTAATGTTGAAAAACGACTTTTCGCACTTGTGTTGGTGCAGGAAACCACTTTTGCACTTGTATTAGTGTGGGAAAACCACTTTTCGCACTTGTGTTAGTGTTGAAAAACCACTTTTCGCACTTGTGTTAATGTTGAAAAACCACTTTTCGCACTTGTGTTAGTGTTGAAAAACCACTTTTCGCACTTGTGTTGGTGCAGGAAACCACTTTTGCACTTGTATTAGTGTGGAAAAAACACTTTTTGCACTTGTGATAGTGTTGAAAAACCACTTTTCGCACTTGTGTTAGTGTTGAAAAACCACTTTTCGCACTTGTGTTGGTGCAGGAAACCACTTTTGCACTTGTATTAGTGTGGAAAAAACACTTTTCGCACTTATGTTATTGTTGAAAAACCACTTTTCGCACTTGTGTTAGTGTTGAAAAACCACTTTTCGCACTTGTGTTGGTGCAGGAAACCACTTTTGCACTTGTGTTAGTGTGGAAAAACCACTTTTTGCACTTGTGATAGTGTTGAAAAACCACTTTTCGCACTTGTGTTAGTGTTGAAAAACCACTTTTCGCACTTGTGTTGGTGCAGGAAACCACTTTTGCACTTGTATTAGTGTGGAAAAACCACTTTTCGCACTTGTGTTAGTGTTGAAAAACCACTTTTCGCCTATGTGTTAGTGTTGAAAAACCACTTTTCGCACTTGTGTTGGTGCAGGAAACCACTTTTGCACTTGTATTAGTGTGGAAAAACCACTTTTCGCATTTGTGTTAGTGTTGAAAAACCACTTTTCGCACTTGTGTTGCTGCAGGAAACCACTTTTGCACTTGTATTAGTGTGGAAAAACCACTTTTCGCACTTGTGATAGTGTTGAAAAACCACTTTTCGCACTTGTGTTAGTGTTGAAAAACCACTTTTCGCACTTGTGTTGTTGCAGGAAACCACTTTTCCACTTGTATTAGTGTGCAAAAAACCACTTTTCGCACTTGTGTTAGTGTTGAAAAACCACTTTTTGCACTTGTGTTAGTGTTGAAAAACCACTTTTCGCACCTGTGTTGGTGCAGTAAACCACTTTTGCACTTGTATTAGTGTGGAAAAAACACTTTTCGCACTTGTGTTAGTGTTGAAAAACCACTTTTCGCACTTGTGTTAGTGTTGAAAAACCACTTTTCGCACCTGTGTTGGTGCAGGAAACCACTTTTGCACTTGTATTAGTGTGGAAAAAACACTTTTTGCACTTGTGATAGTGTTGAAAAACCACTTTTCGCACTTATGTTAATGTTGAAAAACGACTTTTCGCACTTGTGTTGGTGCAGGAAACCACTTTTGCACTTGTATTAGTGTGGGAAAACCACTTTTCGCACTTGTGTTAGTGTTGAAAAACCACTTTTCGCACTTGTGTTAGTGTTGAAAAACCACTTTTCGCACTTGTGTTAGTGTTGAAAAACCACTTTTCGCACTTGTGTTGGTGCAGGAAACCACTTTTGCACTTGTATTAGTGTGGAAAAAACACTTTTTGCACTCGTGATAGTGTTGAAAAACCACTTTTTGCACTTGTGTTAGTGTTGAAAAACCACTTTTCGCACTTGTGTTGGTGCAGGAAACCACTTTTGCACTTGTATTAGTGTGGAAAAAACACTTTTTGCACTTGTGATAGTGTTGAAAAACCACTTTTCGCACTTGTGTTAGTGTTGAAAAACCACTTTTCGCACTTGTGTTGGTGCAGGAAACCACTTTTGCACTTGTATTAGTGTGGAAAAAACACATTTTGCACTTGTGATAGTGTTGAAAAACCACTTTTCGCACTTGTGTTGGTGCAGGAAACCACTTTTGCACTTGTATTAGTGTGGAAAAAACACTTTTCGCACTTGTGTTAGTGTTGAAAAACCACTTTTCGCACTTGTGTTAGTGTTGCAAAACCACTTTTCGCACTTGTGTTAGTGTTGAAAAACCACTTTTCGCATTTGTGTTAGTGTTGAAAAACCACTTTTCGCACTTGTGTTGGTGCAGGAAACCACTTTTGCACTTGTATTAGTGTGGAAAAAACACTTTTCGCACTTGTGTTAGTGTTGAAAAACCACTTTTCGCACTTGTGTTAGTGTTGCAAAACCACTTTTCGCACTTGTGTTAGTGTTGAAAAACCCCTTTTCGCACTTGTGTTTGTGTTGAAAAACCACTTTTCGCACTTGTGTTAGTGTTGAAAAACCACTTTTCGCACTTGTGTTGGTGCAGGAAACCACTACTGCACTTGTATTGGTGTGGAAAAAACACTTTTTGCACTTGTGATAGTGTTGAAAAACCACTTTTCGCACTTGTGTTAGTGTTGAAAAACCACTTTTCGCACTTGTGTTGGTGCAGGAAACCACTTTTGCACTTGTATTAGTGTGGAAAAAACAATTTTTGCACTTGTGATAGTGTTCAAAAACCAGTTTTCGTACTTGTGTTAGTGTTGAAAAACCACTTTTCGCACTTGTGTTGGTGCAGGAAACCACTTTTGCACTTGTATTAGTGTGGAAAACCCACTTTTTGCACTTGTGTTAGTGTTGAAAAACCACTTTTCGCACTTGTGTTAGTGTTGAAAAACCACTTTTCGCACTTGTGTTAGTGTTGAAAAACCACTTTTCGCACTTGTGTTGGTGCAGGAAACCACTTTTGCACTTGTGTTAGTGTTGAAAAACCACTTTTCGCACTTGTGTTAGTGTTGAAAAACCACTTTTCGCACTTGTGTTAGTGTTGAAAAACCACTTTTCGTACTTGTGTTGGTGCAGGAAACCACTTTTGCACTTGTATTAGTGTGTAAAAAACACTTTTTGCACTTGTGATAGTGTTGAAAAACCACTTTTCGCACTTGTGTTAGTGTTGAAAAACCACTTTTCGCACTTGTGTTAGTGTTGAAAAACCGCTTTTCGCACTTGTGTTGGTGCAGGAAACCACTTTTGCACTTGTATTAGTGTGGAAAAAACACTTTTTGCACTTGTATTAGTGTTGAAAAACCACTTTTTGCACTTGTGTTAGTGTTGAAAAACCACTTTTCGCACTTGTGTTAGTGTTGAAAAACCACTTTTCGCACTTGTGTTGGTGCAGGAAACCACTTCTGCACTTGTATTAGTGTGGAAAAAACACTTTTTGCACTCGTGATAGTGTTGAAAAACCACTTTTCGCACTTGTGTTAGTGTTGAAAAACCACTTTTCGCACTTGTGTTGGTGCAGGAAACCACTTTTGCACTTGTATTAGTGTGGAAAAAACACTTTTCGCACTTATGTTATTGTTGAAAAACCACTTTTCGCACTTGTGTTAGTGTTGAAAAACCACTTTTCGCACTTGTGTTGGTGCAGGAAACCACTTTTGCACTTGTGTTAGTGTGGAAAAACCACTTTTTGCACTTGTGATAGTGTTGAAAAACCACTTTTCGCACTTGTGTTAGTGTTGAAAAACCACTTTTCGCACTTGTGTTGGTGCAGGAAACCACTTTTGCACTTGTATTAGTGTGGAAAAACCACTTTTCGCACTTGTGTTAGTGTTGAAAAACCACTTTTCGCACATGTGTTAGTGTTGAAAAACCACTTTTCGCACTTGTGTTGGTGCAGGAAACCACTTTTGCACTTGTATTAGTGTGGAAAAACCACTTTTCGCATTTGTGTTAGTGTTGAAAAACCACTTTTCGCACTCGTGTTGGTGCAGGAAACCACTTTTGCACTTGTATTAGTGTGGAAAAACCACTTTTCGCACTTGTGATAGTGTTGAAAAACCACTTTTCGCACTTGTGTTAGTGTTGAAAAACCACTTTTCGCACTTGTGTTGTTGCAGGAAACCACTTTTCCACTTGTATTAGTGTGCAAAAACCCACTTTTCGCACTTGTGTTAGTGTTGAAAAACCACTTTTTGCACTTGTGTTAGTGTTGAAAAACCACTTTTCGCACCTGTGTTGGTGCAGTAAACCACTTTTGCACTTGTATTAGTGTGGAAAAAACACTTTTCGCACTTGTGTTAGTGTTGGAAAACCACTTTTCGCACTTGTGTTAGTGTTGAAAAACCACTTTTCGCACCTGTGTTGGTGCAGGAAACCACTTTTGCACTTGTATTAGTGTGGAAAAAACACTTTTTGCACTTGTGATAGTGTTGAAAAACCACTTTTCGCACTTATGTTAATGTTGAAAAACGACTTTTCGCACTTGTGTTGGTGCAGGAAACCACTTTTGCACTTGTATTAGTGTGGGAAAACCACTTTTCGCACTTGTGTTAGTGTTGAAAAACCACTTTTCGCACTTGTGTTAGTGTTGAAAAACCACTTTTCGCACTTGTGTTAGTGTTGAAAAACCACTTTTCGCACTTGTGTTGGTGCAGGAAACCACTTTTGCACTTGTATTAGTGTGGAAAAAACACTTTTTGCACTCGTGATAGTGTTGAAAAACCACTTTTTGCACTTGTGTTAGTGTTGAAAAACCACTTTTCGCACTTGTGTTGGTGCAGGAAACCACTTTTGCACTTGTATTAGTGTGGAAAAAACACTTTTTGCACTTGTGATAGTGTTGAAAAACCACTTTTCGCACTTGTGTTAGTGTTGAAAAACCACTTTTCGCACTTGTGTTGGTGCAGGAAACCACTTTTGCACTTGTATTAGTGTGGAAAAAACACATTTTGCACTTGTGATAGTGTTGAAAAACCACTTTTCGCACTTGTGTTGGTGCAGGAAACCACTTTTGCACTTGTATTAGTGTGGAAAAAACACTTTTCGCACTTGTGTTAGTGTTGAAAAACCACTTTTCGCACTTGTGTTAGTGTTGCAAAACCACTTTTCGCACTTGTGTTAGTGTTGAAAAACCACTTTTCGCATTTGTGTTAGTGTTGAAAAACCACTTTTCGCACTTGTGTTGGTGCAGGAAACCACTTTTGCACTTGTATTAGTGTGGAAAAAACACTTTTCGCACTTGTGTTAGTGTTGAAAAACCACTTTTCGCACTTGTGTTAGTGTTGCAAAACCACTTTTCGCACTTGTGTTAGTGTTGAAAAACCCCTTTTCACACTTGTGTTTGTGTTGAAAAACCACTTTTCGCACTTGTGTTAGTGTTGAAAAACCACTTTTCGCACTTGTGTTGGTGCAGGAAACCACTACTGCACTTGTATTGGTGTGGAAAAAACACTTTTTGCACTTGTGATAGTGTTGAAAAACCACTTTTCGCACTTGTGTTAGTGTTGAAAAACCACTTTTCGCACTTGTGTTGGTGCAGGAAACCACTTTTGCACTTGTATTAGTGTGGAAAAAACAATTTTTGCACTTGTGATAGTGTTCAAAAACCACTTTTCGTACTTATGTTAGTGTTGAAAAACCACTTTTCGCACTTGTGTTGGTGCAGGAAACCACTTTTGCACTTGTGTTAGTGTTGAAAAACCACTTTTCGCACTTGTGTTAGTGTTGAAAAACCACTTTTCGCACTTGTGTTGGTGCAGGAAACCACTTTTGCACTTGTGTTAGTGTTGAAAAACCACTTTTTGCACTTGTGTTAGTGTTGAAAAACCACTTTTCGCACTTGTGTTAGTGTTGAAAAACCACTTTTCGTACTTGTGTTGGTGCAGGAAACCACTTTTGCACTTGTATTAGTGTGTAAAAAACACTTTTTGCACTTGTGATAGTGTTGAAAAACCACTTTTCGCACTTGTGTTAGTGTTGAAAAACCACTTTTCGCACTTGTGTTAGTGTTGAAAAACTACTTTTCGCACTTGTGTTGGTGCAGGAAACCACTTTTGCACTTGTATTAGTGTGGAAAAAACACTTTTTGCACTTGTATTAGTGTGGAAAAACCACTTTTTGCACTTGTGTTAGTGTTGAAAAACCACTTTTCGCACTTGTGTTAGTGTTGAAAAACCACTTTTCGCACTTGTGTTAGTGTTGAAAAACCACTTTTCGCACTTGTGTTGGTGCAGGAAACCACTTTTGCACTTGTACTAGTGTGGAAAAAACACTTTTTGCACTTGTGATAGTGTTGAAAAACCACTTTTCGCACTTGTGTTAGTGTTGAAAAACTACTTTTCGCACTTGTGTTGGTGCAGGAAACTACTTTTGCACTTGTATTAGTGTGGAAAAACCACTTTTCGCACTTGTGTTAGTGTTGAAAAACCACTTTTCGCACTTGTGTTAGTGTTGAAAAACCACTTTTCGCACTTGTGTTGGTGCAGGAAACCACTTTTGCACTTGTATTAGTGTGGAAAAAACACTTTTTGCACTCGTGATAGTGTTGAAAAACCACTTTTTGCACTTGTGTTAGTGTTGAAAAACCACTTTTCGCACTTGTGTTGGTGCAGGAAACCACTTTTGCACTTGTATTAGTGTGGAAAAAACACTTTTTGCACTTGTGATAGTGTTGAAAAACCACTTTTCGCACTTGTGTTAGTGTTGAAAAACCACTTTTCGCACTTGTGTTGGTGCAGGAAACCACTTTTGCACTTGTATTAGTGTGGAAAAAACACATTTTGCACTTGTGATAGTGTTGAAAAACCACTTTTCGCACTGGTGTTGGTGCAGGAAACCACTTTTGCACTTGTATTAGTGTGGAAAAAACACTTTTCGCACTTGTGTTAGTGTTGAAAAACCACTTTTCGCACTTGTGTTAGTGTTGCAAAACCACTTTTCGCACTTGTGTTAGTGTTGAAAAACCACTTTTCGCATTTGTGTTAGTGTTGAAAAACCACTTTTCGCACTTGTGTTGGTGCAGGAAACCACTTTTGCACTTGTATTAGTGTGGAAAAAACACTTTTCGCACTTGTGTTAGTGTTGAAAAACCACTTTTCGCACTTGTGTTAGTGTTGCAAAACCACTTTTCGCACTTGTGTTAGTGTTGAAAAACCCTTTTTCACACTTGTGTTTGTGTTGAAAAACCACTTTTCGCACTTGTGTTAGTGTTGAAAAACCACTTTTCGCACTTGTGTTGGTGCAGGAAACCACTACTGCACTTGTATTGGTGTGGAAAAAACACTTTTTGCACTTGTGATAGTGTTGAAAAACCACTTTTCGCACTTGTGTTAGTGTTGAAAAACCACTTTTCGCACTTGTGTTGGTGCAGGAAACCACTTTTGCACTTGTATTAGTGTGGAAAAAACAATTTTTGCACTTGTGATAGTGTTCAAAAACCACTTTTCGTACTTGTGTTAGTGTTGAAAAACCACTTTTCGCACTTGTGTTGGTGCAGGAAACCACTTTTGCACTTGTATTAGTGTGGAAAACCCACTTTTTGCACTTGTGTTAGTGTTGAAAAACCACTTTTCGCACTTGTGTTAGTGTTGAAAAACCACTTTTCGCACTTGTGTTAGTGTTGAAAAACCACTTTTCGCACTTGTGTTGGTGCAGGAAACCACTTTTGCACTTGTGTTAGTGTTGAAAAACCACTTTTCGCACTTGTGTTAGTGTTGAAAAACCACTTTTCGCACTTGTGTTAGTGTTGAAAAACCACTTTTCGTACTTGTGTTGGTGCAGGAAACCACTTTTGCACTTGTATTAGTGTGTAAAAAACACTTTTTGCACTTGTGATAGTGTTGAAAAACCACTTTTCGCACTTGTGTTAGTGTTGAAAAACCACTTTTCGCACTTGTGTTAGTGTTGAAAAACCACTTTTCGCACTTGTGTTGGTGCAGGAAACCACTTTTGCACTTGTATTAGTGTGGAAAAAACACTTTTTGCACTTGTATTAGTGTGGAAAAACCACTTTTTGCACTTGTGTTAGTGTTGAAAAACCACTTTTCGCACTTGTGTTAGTGTTGAAAAACCACTTTTCGCACTTGTGTTAGTGTTGAAAAACCACTTTTCGCACTTGTGTTGGTGCAGGAAACCACTTTTGCACTTGTACTAGTGTGGAAAAAACCCTTTTCGCACTTGTGATAGTGTTGAAAAACCACTTTTCGCACTTGTGTTAGTGTTGAAAAACTACTTTTCGCACTTGTGTTGGTGCAGGAAACTACTTTTGCACTTGTATTAGTGTGGAAAAACCACTTTTCGCACTTGTGTTAGTGTTGAAAAACCACTTTTCGCACTTGTGTTAGTGTTGAAAAACCAATTTTCGCACTTGTGTTGGTGCAGTAAACCACTTTTGCACTTGTATTAGTGTGGAAAAAACACTTTTCGCACTTGTGTTAGTGTTGAAAAACCACTTTTCGCACTTGTGTTAGTGTTGAAAAACCACTTTTCGCACCTGTGTTGGTGCAGGAAACCACTTTTGCACTTGTATTAGTGTGGAAAAAACACTTTTTGCACTTGTGATAGTGTTGAAAAACCACTTTTCGCACTTATGTTAATGTTGAAAAACGACTTTTCGCACTTGTGTTGGTGCAGGAAACCACTTTTGCACTTGTATTAGTGTGGGAAAACCACTTTTCGCACTTGTGTTAGTGTTGAAAAACCACTTTTAGCACTTGTGTTAGTGTTGAAAAACCACTTTTCACACTTGTGTTAGTGTTGAAAAACCACTTTTCGCACTTGTGTTGGTGCAGGAAACCACTTTTGCACTTGTATTAGTGTGGAAAAAACACTTTTTGCACTCGTGATAGTGTTGAAAAACCACTTTTTGCACTTGTGTTAGTGTTGAAAAACCACTTTTCGCACTTGTGTTGGTGCAGGAAACCACTTTTGCACTTGTATTAGTGTGGAAAAAACACTTTTTGCACTTGTGATAGTGTTGAAAAACCACTTTTCGCACTTGTGTTAGTGTTGAAAAACCACTTTTCGCACTTGTGTTGGTGCAGGAAACCACTTTTGCACTTGTATTAGTGTGGAAAAAACACATTTTGCACTTGTGATAGTGTTGAAAAACCACTTTTCGCACTTGTGTTGGTGCAGGAAACCACTTTTGCACTTGTATTAGTGTGGAAAAAACACTTTTCGCACTTGTGTTAGTGTTGAAAAACCACTTTTCGCACTTGTGTTAGTGTTGCAAAACCACTTTTCGCACTTGTGTTAGTGTTGAAAAACCACTTTTCGCATTTGTGTTAGTGTTGAAAAACCACTTTTCGCACTTGTGTTGGTGCAGGAAACCACTTTTGCACTTGTATTAGTGTGGAAAAAACACTTTTCGCACTTGTGTTAGTGTTGAAAAACCACTTTTCGCACTTGTGTTAGTGTTGCAAAACCACTTTTCGCACTTGTGTTAGTGTTGAAAAACCCCTTTTCACACTTGTGTTTGTGTTGAAAAACCACTTTTCGCACTTGTGTTAGTGTTGAAAAACCACTTTTCGCACTTGTGTTGGTGCAGGAAACCACTACTGCACTTGTATTGGTGTGGAAAAAACACTTTTTGCACTTGTGATAGTGTTGAAAAACCACTTTTCGCACTTGTGTTAGTGTTGAAAAACCACTTTTCGCACTTGTGTTGGTGCAGGAAACCACTTTTGCACTTGTATTAGTGTGGAAAAAACAATTTTTGCACTTGTGATAGTGTTCAAAAACCACTTTTCGTACTTATGTTAGTGTTGAAAAACCACTTTTCGCACTTGTGTTGGTGCAGGAAACCACTTTTGCACTTGTGTTAGTGTTGAAAAACCACTTTTCGCACTTGTGTTAGTGTTGAAAAACCACTTTTCGCACTTGTGTTGGTGCAGGAAACCACTTTTGCACTTGTGTTAGTGTTGAAAAACCACTTTTTGCACTTGTGTTAGTGTTGAAAAACCACTTTTCGCACTTGTGTTAGTGTTGAAAAACCACTTTTCGTACTTGTGTTGGTGCAGGAAACCACTTTTGCACTTGTATTAGTGTGTAAAAAACACTTTTTGCACTTGTGATAGTGTTGAAAAACCACTTTTCGCACTTGTGTTAGTGTTGAAAAACCACTTTTCGCACTTGTGTTAGTGTTGAAAAACCACTTTTCGCACTTGTGTTGGTGCAGGAAACCACTTTTGCACTTGTATTAGTGTGGAAAAAACACTTTTTGCACTTGTATTAGTGTGGAAAAACCACTTTTTGCACTTGTGTTAGTGTTGAAAAACCACTTTTCGCACTTGTGTTAGTGTTGAAAAACCACTTTTCGCACTTGTGTTAGTGTTGAAAAACCACTTTTCGCACTTGTGTTGGTGCAGGAAACCACTTTTGCACTTGTACTAGTGTGGAAAAAACACTTTTTGCACTTGTGATAGTGTTGAAAAACCACTTTTCGCACTTGTGTTAGTGTTGAAAAACTACTTTTCGCACTTGTGTTGGTGCAGGAAACTACTTTTGCACTTGTATTAGTGTGGAAAAACCACTTTTCGCACTTGTGTTAGTGTTGAAAAACCACTTTTCGCACTTGTGTTAGTGTTGAAAAACCACTTTTCGCACTTGTGTTGGTGCAGGAAACCACTTTTGCACTTGTATTAGTGTGGAAAAAACACTTTTTGCACTCGTGATAGTGTTGAAAAACCACTTTTTGCACTTGTGTTAGTGTTGAAAAACCACTTTTCGCACTTGTGTTGGTGCAGGAAACCACTTTTGCACTTGTATTAGTGTGGAAAAAACACTTTTTGCACTTGTGATAGTGTTGAAAAACCACTTTTCGCACTTGTGTTAGTGTTGAAAAACCACTTTTCGCACTTGTGTTGGTGCAGGAAACCACTTTTGCACTTGTATTAGTGTGGAAAAAACACATTTTGCACTTGTGATAGTGTTGAAAAACCACTTTTCGCACTGGTGTTGGTGCAGGAAACCACTTTTGCACTTGTATTAGTGTGGAAAAAACACTTTTCGCACTTGTGTTAGTGTTGAAAAACCACTTTTCGCACTTGTGTTAGTGTTGCAAAACCACTTTTCGCACTTGTGTTAGTGTTGAAAAACCACTTTTCGCATTTGTGTTAGTGTTGAAAAACCACTTTTCGCACTTGTGTTGGTGCAGGAAACCACTTTTGCACTTGTATTAGTGTGGAAAAAACACTTTTCGCACTTGTGTTAGTGTTGAAAAACCACTTTTCGCACTTGTGTTAGTGTTGCAAAACCACTTTTCGCACTTGTGTTAGTGTTGAAAAACCCCTTTTCACACTTGTGTTTGTGTTGAAAAACCACTTTTCGCACTTGTGTTAGTGTTGAAAAACCACTTTTCGCACTTGTGTTGGTGCAGGAAACCACTACTGCACTTGTATTGGTGTGGAAAAAACACTTTTTGCACTTGTGATAGTGTTGAAAAACCACTTTTCGCACTTGTGTTAGTGTTGAAAAACCACTTTTCGCACTTGTGTTGGTGCAGGAAACCACTTTTGCACTTGTATTAGTGTGGAAAAAACAATTTTTGCACTTGTGATAGTGTTCAAAAACCACTTTTCGTACTTGTGTTAGTGTTGAAAAACCACTTTTCGCACTTGTGTTGGTGCAGGAAACCACTTTTGCACTTGTATTAGTGTGGAAAACCCACTTTTTGCACTTGTGTTAGTGTTGAAAAACCACTTTTCGCACTTGTGTTAGTGTTGAAAAACCACTTTTCGCACTTGTGTTAGTGTTGAAAAACCACTTTTCGCACTTGTGTTGGTGCAGGAAACCACTTTTGCACTTGTGTTAGTGTTGAAAAACCACTTTTCGCACTTGTGTTAGTGTTGAAAAACCACTTTTCGCACTTGTGTTAGTGTTGAAAAACCACTTTTCGTACTTGTGTTGGTGCAGGAAACCACTTTTGCACTTGTATTAGTGTGTAAAAAACACTTTTTGCACTTGTGATAGTGTTGAAAAACCACTTTTCGCACTTGTGTTAGTGTTGAAAAACCACTTTTCGCACTTGTGTTAGTGTTGAAAAACCACTTTTCGCACTTGTGTTGGTGCAGGAAACCACTTTTGCACTTGTATTAGTGTGGAAAAAACACTTTTTGCACTTGTATTAGTGTGGAAAAACCACTTTTTGCACTTGTGTTAGTGTTGAAAAACCACTTTTCGCACTTGTGTTAGTGTTGAAAAACCACTTTTCGCACTTGTGTTAGTGTTGAAAAACCACTTTTCGCACTTGTGTTGGTGCAGGAAACCACTTTTGCACTTGTACTAGTGTGGAAAAAACACTTTTTGCACTTGTGATAGTGTTGAAAAACCACTTTTCGCACTTGTGTTAGTGTTGAAAAACTACTTTTCGCACTTGTGTTGGTGCAGGAAACTACTTTTGCACTTGTATTAGTGTGGAAAAACCACTTTTCGCACTTGTGTTAGTGTTGAAAAACCACTTTTCGCACTTGTGTTAGTGTTGAAAAACCAATTTTCGCACTTGTGTTGGTGCAGTAAACCACTTTTGCACTTGTATTAGTGTGGAAAAAACACTTTTCGCACTTGTGTTAGTGTTGAAAAACCACTTTTCGCACTTGTGTTAGTGTTGAAAAACCACTTTTCGCACCTGTGTTGGTGCAGGAAACCACTTTTGCACTTGTATTAGTGTGGAAAAAACACTTTTTGCACTTGTGATAGTGTTGAAAAACCACTTTTCGCACTTATGTTAATGTTGAAAACGACTTTTCGCACTTGTGTTGGTGCAGGAAACCACTTTTGCACTTGTATTAGTGTGGGAAAACCACTTTTCGCACTTGTGTTAGTGTTGAAAAACCACTTTTCGCACTTGTGTTAGTGTTGAAAAACCACTTTTCGCACTTGTGTTAGTGTTGAAAAACCACTTTTCGCACTTGTGTTGGTGCAGGAAACCACTTTTGCACTTGTATTAGTGTGGAAAAAACACTTTTTGCACTCGTGATAGTGTTGAAAAACCACTTTTTGCACTTGTGTTAGTGTTGAAAAACCACTTTTCGCACTTGTGTTGGTGCAGGAAACCACTTTTGCACTTGTATTAGTGTGGAAAAAACACTTTTTGCACTTGTGATAGTGTTGAAAAACCACTTTTCGCACTTGTGTTAGTGTTGAAAAACCACTTTTCGCACTTGTGTTGGTGCAGGAAACCACTTTTGCACTTGTATTAGTGTGGAAAAAACACATTTTGCACTTGTGATAGTGTTGAAAAACCACTTTTCGCACTTGTGTTGGTGCAGGAAACCACTTTTGCACTTGTATTAGTGTGGAAAAAACACTTTTCGCACTTGTGTTAGTGTTGAAAAACCACTTTTCGCACTTGTGTTAGTGTTGCAAAACCACTTTTCGCACTTGTGTTAGTGTTGAAAAACCACTTTTCGCATTTGTGTTAGTGTTGAAAAACCACTTTTCGCACTTGTGTTGGTGCAGGAAACCACTTTTGCACTTGTATTAGTGTGGAAAAAACACTTTTCGCACTTGTGTTAGTGTTGAAAAACCACTTTTCGCACTTGTGTTAGTGTTGCAAAACCACTTTTCGCACTTGTGTTAGTGTTGAAAAACCCCTTTTCGCACTTGTGTTTGTGTTGAAAAACCACTTTTCGCACTTGTGTTAGTGTTGAAAAACCACTTTTCGCACTTGTGTTGGTGCAGGAAACCACTACTGCACTTGTATTGGTGTGGAAAAAACACTTTTTGCACTTGTGATAGTGTTGAAAAACCACTTTTCGCACTTGTGTTAGTGTTGAAAAACCACTTTTCGCACTTGTGTTGGTGCAGGAAACCACTTTTGCACTTGTATTAGTGTGGAAAAAACAATTTTTGCACTTGTGATAGTGTTCAAAAACCACTTTTCGTACTTGTGTTAGTGTTGAAAAACCACTTTTCGCACTTGTGTTGGTGCAGGAAACCACTTTTGCACTTGTATTAGTGTGGAAAACCCACTTTTTGCACTTGTGTTAGTGTTGAAAAACCACTTTTCGCACTTGTGTTAGTGTTGAAAAACCACTTTTCGCACTTGTGTTAGTGTTGAAAAACCACTTTTCGCACTTGTGTTGGTGCAGGAAACCACTTTTGCACTTGTGTTAGTGTTGAAAAACCACTTTTCGCACTTGTGTTAATGTTGAAAAACCACTTTTCGCACTTGTGTTAGTGTTGAAAAACCACTTTTCGTACTTGTGTTGGTGCAGGAAACCACTTTTGCACTTGTATTAGTGTGTAAAAAACACTTTTTGCACTTGTGATAGTGTTGAAAAACCACTTTTCGCACTTGTGTTAGTGTTGAAAAACCACTTTTCGCACTTGTGTTAGTGTTGAAAAACCACTTTTCGCACTTGTGTTGGTGCAGGAAACCACTTTTGCACTTGTATTAGTGTGGAAAAAACACTTTTTGCACTTGTATTAGTGTGGAAAAACCACTTTTTGCACTTGTGTTAGTGTTGAAAAACCACTTTTCGCACTTGTGTTAGTGTTGAAAAACCACTTTTCGCACTTGTGTTAGTGTTGAAAAACCACTTTTCGCACTTGTGTTGGTGCAGGAAACCACTTTTGCACTTGTACTAGTGTGGAAAAAACACTTTTTGCACTTGTGTTAGTGTTGAAAAACCACTTTTCGCACTTGTGTTAGTGTTGAAAAACCACTTTTCGCACTTGTGTTGGTGCAGGAAACCACTTTTGCACTTGTACTAGTGTGGAAAAAACACTTTTTGCACTTGTGATAGTGTTGAAAAACCACTTTTCGCACTTGTGTTAGTGTTGAAAAACTACTTTTCGCACTTGTATTAGTGTGGAAAAACCACTTTTGCACTTGTATTAGTGTGGAAAAAACACTTTTTGCACTTGTGTTAGTGTTGAAAAACCACTTTTCGCACTTGTGTTAGTGTTGAAAAACCACTTTTCGCACTTGTGTTGGTGCAGGAAACCACTTTTGCACTTGTATTAGTGTGGAAAAAACACTTTTTGCACTTGTGTTAGTGTTGAAAAACCACTTTTCGCACTTGTGTTAGTGTTGAAAAACCACTTTTCGCACTTGTGTTAGTGTGGAAAAACCACTTTTCGCACTTGTGTTGATGCAGGAAACCACTTTTGCACTTGTATTAGTGTGGAAAAAACACTTTTTGCACTTGTGATAGTGTTGAAAAACCACTTTTCGCACTTGTGTTAGTGTTGAAAAACCACTTTTCGCACTTGTGTTGGTGCAGGAAACCACTTTTGCACTTGTATTAGTGTGGAAAAAACACTTTTCGCACTTATGTTAGTGTTGAAAAACCACTTTTCGCACTTGTGTTAGTGTTGAAAAACCACTTTTCGCACTTGTGTTGGTGCAGGAAACCACTTTTGCACTTGTATTAGTGTGGAAAAAACACTTTTTGCACTTGTGATAGTGTTGAAAAACCACTTTTCGCACTTGTGTTAGTGTTGAAAAACCACTTTTCGCACTTGTGTTGGTGCAGGAAACCACTTTTGCACTTGTACTAGTGTGGAAAAAACACTTTTTGCACTTGTGATAGTGTTGAAAAACCACTTTTCGCACTTGTGTTAGTGTTGAAAAATACATTTCGCACTTGTGTTGGTGCAGGAAACCACTTTTGCACTTGTATTAGTGTGGAAAAACCACTTTTCGCATTTGTGTTAGTGTTGAAAAACCACTTTTCGCACTTGTGTTGGTGCAGGAAACCACTTTTCGCACTTGTATTAGTGTGGAAAAACCACTTTTCGCACTTGTGATAGTGTTGAAAAACCACTTTTCGCACTTGTGTTAGTGTTGAAAAACCACTTTTCGCACTTGTGTTGGTGCAGGAAACCACTTTTCCACTTGTATTAGTGTGCAAAAAACCACTTTTCGCACTTGTGTTAGTGTTGAAAAACCACTTTTCGCACTTGTGTTAGTGTTGAAAAACCACTTTTCGCACCTGTGTTGGTGCAGTGAACCACTTTTGCACTTGTATTAGTGTGGAAAAAACACTTTTCGCACTTGTGTTAGTGTTGAAAAACCACTTTTCGCACTTGTGTTAGTGTTGAAAAACCACTTTTCGCACCTGTGTTGGTGCAGGAAACCACTTTTGCACTTGTATTAGTGTGGAAAAAACACTTTTTGCACTTGTGATAGTGTTGAAAAACCACTTTTCGCACTTATGTTAATGTTGAAAAACGACTTTTCGCACTTGTGTTGGTGCAGGAAACCACTTTTGCACTTGTATTAGTGTGGGAAAACCACTTTTCGCACTTGTGTTAGTGTTGAAAAACCACTTTTCGCACTTGTGTTAATGTTGAAAAACCACTTTTTGCACTTGTGTTAGTGTTGAAAAACCACTTTTCGCACTTGTGTTGGTGCAGGAAACCACTTTTGCACTTGCATTTGTGTGGAAAAACCACTTTTCGCACTTGTGTTAGTGTTGAAAAACCACTTTTCGCACTTGTGTTAGTGTTGAAAAACCACTTTTCGCACTTATGTTGGTGCAGGAAACCACTTTTGCACTTGTATTAGTGTGGAAAAAACACTTTTCGCACTTGTGTTAGTGTTGAAAAACCACTTTTCGCACTTGTGTTAGTGTTGAAAAACCACTTTTCGCACTTGCGTTGGTGCAGGAAACCACTTTTCGCACTTGTGTTAGTGTTGCAAAACCACTTTTCGCACTTGTGTTAGTGTTGAAAAACCACTTTTTGCACTTGTGTTAGTGTTGAAAAACCACTTTTCGCACTTCTGTTGGTGCAGGAAACCACTTTTGCACTTGTATTAGTGTGGGAAAAACACTTTTTGCACTTGTGATAGCGTGGAAAAACCACTTTTCGCACTTGTGTTAGTGTTGAAAAACCACTTTTCGCACTTGTGTTGGTGCAGGAAACCACTTTTGCACTTGTATTAGTGTGGAAAAAACACATTTTGCACTTGTGATAGTGTTGAAAAACCACTTTTCGCACCTGTGTTGGTGCAGGAAACCACTTTTGCACTTGTATTAGTGTGGAAAAAACACTTTTCGCACTTGTGTTAGTGTTGAAAAACCACTTTTCGCACTTATGTTAGTGTTGCAAAACCACTTTTCGCACTTGTGTTAGTGTTGAAAAACCCCTTTTCGCACTTGTGTTAGTGTTGAAAAACCACTTTTTGCACTTGTGTTAGTGTTGAAAAACCACTTTTCGCACTTGTGTTGGTGCAGGAAACCACTATTGCACTTGTATTGGTGTGGAAAAAACACTTTTTGCACTTGTGATATTGTTGAAAAACCACTTTTCGCACTTGTGTTAGTGTTGAAAAACCACTTTTCGCACTTGTGTTGGTGCAGGAAACCACTTTTGCACTTGTATTAGTGTGGAAAAAACACTTTTTGCACTTGTGATAGTGTTGAAAAACCACTTTTCGCACTTGTGTTAGTGTTGAAAAACCACTTTTCGCACTTGTGTTGGTGCAGGAAACCACTTTTGCACTTGTATTAGTGTGGAAAACCCACTTTTCGCACTTGTGTTAGTGTTGAAAAACCACTTTTCGCACTTGTGTTAGTGTTGAAAAACCACTTTTCGCACTTGTGTTAGTGTTGAAAAACCACTTTTCGCACTTGTGTTGGTGCAGGAAACCACTTTTGCACTTGTATTAGTGTGGAAAAAACACTTTTTGCACTTGTGTTAGTGTTGAAAAACCACTTTTCGCACTTGTGTTAGTGTTGAAAAACCACTTTTCGCACTTGTGTTGGTGCAGGAAACCACTTTTGCACTTGTATTAGTGTGGAAAAAACACTTTTTGCACTTGTGATAGTGTTGAAAAACCACTTTTCGCACTTGTGTTAGTGTTGAAAAACCACTTTTCGCACATGTGTTAGTGTGGAAAAACCACTTTTCGCACTTGTGTTGATGCAGGAAACCACTTTTGCACTTGTATTAGTGTGGAAAAAACACTTTTTGCACTTGTGATAGTGTTGAAAAACCACTTTTCGCACTTGTGTTAGTGTTGCAAAACCACTTTTCGCACTTGTGTTAGTGTTGAAAAACCACTTTTCGCACTTGTGTTGGTGCAGGAAACCACTTTTGCACTTGTATTAGTGTGGAAAAAACACTTTTTGCACTTGTGATAGTGTTGAAAAACCACTTTTCGCACTTGTGTTGGTGTTGAAAAACCACTTTTCGCACATGTGTTAGTGTGGAAAAACCACTTTTCGCACTTGTGTTGATGCAGAAAACCACTTTTGCACTTGTATTAGTGTGGAAAAAACACTTTTTGCACTTGTGATAGTGTTGCAAAACCACTTTTCGCACTTGTGTTGGTGCAGGAAACCACTTTTGCACTTGTATTAGTGTGGAAAAAACACTTTTCGCACTTGTGTTAGTGTTGAAAAACCACTTTTTGCACTTGTGTTAGTGTTGAAAAACCACTTTTCGCACTTGTGTTGGTGCAGGAAACCACTTTTGCACTTGTATTAGTGTGGAAAAAACACTTTTTGCACTTGTGATAGTGTTGAAAAACCACTTTTCGCACTTGTGTTAGTGTTGAAAAACCACTTTTTGCACTTGTGTTGGTGCAGGAAACCACTTTTGCACTTGTACTAGTGTGGAAAAAACACTTTTTGCACTTGTGTTAGTGTTGAAAAACCACTTTTCGCACTTGTGTTAGTGTTGAAAAACCACTTTTCGCACTTGTGTTGGTGCAGGAAACCACTTTTGCACTTGTACTAGTGTGGAAAAAACACTTTTTGCACTTGTGATAGTGTTGAAAAACCACTTTTCGCACTTGTGTTAGTGTTGAAAAACTACTTTTCGCAC
Organism: Myxine glutinosa; assembly: GCF_964187855.1. Taxonomy (NCBI): domain Eukaryota; kingdom Metazoa; phylum Chordata; class Myxini; order Myxiniformes; family Myxinidae; genus Myxine; species Myxine glutinosa. The sequence goes on along the minus strand of NW_027617888.1, from coordinate 13,294 downwards.
TTGTATTAGTGTGGAAAAACCACTTTTGCACTTGTATTAGTGTGGAAAAAACACTTTTTGCACTTGTGTTAGTGTTGAAAAACCACTTTTCGCACTTGTGTTAGTGTTGAAAAACCACTTTTCGCACTTGTGTTGGTGCAGGAAACCACTTTTGCACTTGTATTAGTGTGGAAAAAACACTTTTTGCACTTGTGTTAGTGTTGAAAAACCACTTTTCGCACTTGTGTTAGTGTTGAAAAACCACTTTTCGCACTTGTGTTAGTGTGGAAAAACCACTTTTCGCACTTGTGTTGATGCAGGAAACCACTTTTGCACTTGTATTAGTGTGGAAAAAACACTTTTTGCACTTGTGATAGTGTTGAAAAACCACTTTTCGCACTTGTGTTAGTGTTGAAAAACCACTTTTCGCACTTGTGTTGGTGCAGGAAACCACTTTTGCACTTGTATTAGTGTGGAAAAAACACTTTTCGCACTTATGTTAGTGTTGAAAAACCACTTTTCGCACTTGTGTTAGTGTTGAAAAACCACTTTTCGCACTTGTGTTGGTGCAGGAAACCACTTTTGCACTTGTATTAGTGTGGAAAAAACACTTTTTGCACTTGTGATAGTGTTGAAAAACCACTTTTCGCACTTGTGTTAGTGTTGAAAAACCACTTTTCGCACTTGTGTTGGTGCAGGAAACCACTTTTGCACTTGTACTAGTGTGGAAAAAACACTTTTTGCACTTGTGATAGTGTTGAAAAACCACTTTTCGCACTTGTGTTAGTGTTGAAAAATACATTTCACACTTGTGTTGGTGCAGGAAACCACTTTTGCACTTGTATTAGTGTGGAAAAACCACTTTTCGCATTTGTGTTAGTGTTGAAAAACCACTTTTCGCACTTGTGTTGGTGCAGGAAACCACTTTTCGCACTTGTATTAGTGTGGAAAAACCACTTTTCGCACTTGTGATAGTGTTGAAAAACCACTTTTCGCACTTGTGTTAGTGTTGAAAAACCACTTTTCGCACTTGTGTTGGTGCAGGAAACCACTTTTCCACTTGTATTAGTGTGCAAAAAACCACTTTTCGCACTTGTGTTAGTGTTGAAAAACCACTTTTCGCACTTGTGTTAGTGTTGAAAAACCACTTTTCGCACCTGTGTTGGTGCAGTGAACCACTTTTGCACTTGTATTAGTGTGGAAAAAACACTTTTCGCACTTGTGTTAGTGTTGAAAAACCACTTTTCGCACTTGTGTTAGTGTTGAAAAACCACTTTTCGCACCTGTGTTGGTGCAGGAAACCACTTTTGCACTTGTATTAGTGTGGAAAAAACACTTTTTGCACTTGTGATAGTGTTGAAAAACCACTTTTCGCACTTATGTTAATGTTGAAAAACGACTTTTCGCACTTGTGTTGGTGCAGGAAACCACTTTTGCACTTGTATTAGTGTGGGAAAACCACTTTTCGCACTTGTGTTAGTGTTGAAAAACCACTTTTCGCACTTGTGTTAATGTTGAAAAACCACTTTTTGCACTTGTGTTAGTGTTGAAAAACCACTTTTCGCACTTGTGTTGGTGCAGGAAACCACTTTTGCACTTGTATTAGTGTGGAAAAAACACTTTTTGCACTCGTGATAGTGTTGAAAAACCACTTTTCGCACTTGTGTTAGTGTTGAAAAACCACTTTTCGCACTTGTGTTGGTGCAGGAAACCACTTTTGCACTTGCATTTGTGTGGAAAAACCACTTTTCGCACTTGTGTTAGTGTTGAAAAACCACTTTTCGCACTTGTGTTAGTGTTGAAAAACCACTTTTCGCACTTATGTTGGTGCAGGAAACCACTTTTGCACTTGTATTAGTGTGGAAAAAACACTTTTCGCACTTGTGTTAGTGTTGAAAAACCACTTTTCGCACTTGTGTTAGTGTTGAAAAACCACTTTTCGCACTTGCGTTGGTGCAGGAAACCACTTTTCGCACTTGTGTTAGTGTTGCAAAACCACTTTTCGCACTTGTGTTAGTGTTGAAAAACCACTTTTTGCACTTGTGTTAGTGTTGAAAAACCACTTTTCGCACTTCTGTTGGTGCAGGAAACCACTTTTGCACTTGTATTAGTGTGGGAAAAACACTTTTTGCACTTGTGATAGTGTGGAAAAACCACTTTTCGCACTTGTGTTAGTGTTGAAAAACCACTTTTCGCACTTGTGTTGGTGCAGGAAACCACTTTTGCACTTGTACTAGTGTGGAAAAAACACTTTTTGCACTTGTGATAGTGTTGAAAAACCACTTTTCGCACTTGTGTTAGTGTTGAAAAATACATTTCGCACTTGTGTTGGTGCAGGAAACCACTTTTGCACTTGTATTAGTGTGGAAAAACCACTTTTCGCATTTGTGTTAGTGTTGAAAAACCACTTTTCGCACTTGTGTTGGTGCAGGAAACCACTTTTCGCACTTGTATTAGTGTGGAAAAACCACTTTTCGCACTTGTGATAGTGTTGAAAAACCACTTTTCGCACTTGTGTTAGTGTTGAAAAACCACTTTTCGCACTTGTGTTGGTGCAGGAAACCACTTTTCCACTTGTATTAGTGTGCAAAAAACCACTTTTCGCACTTGTGTTAGTGTTGAAAAACCACTTTTCGCACTTGTGTTAGTGTTGAAAAACCACTTTTCGCACTTGTGTTAGTGTTGAAAAACCACTTTTCGCACCTGTGTTGGTGCAGGAAACCACTTTTGCACTTGTATTAGTGTGGAAAAAACACTTTTTGCACTTGTGATAGTGTTGAAAAACCACTTTTCGCACTTATGTTAATGTTGAAAAACGACTTTTCGCACTTGTGTTGGTGCAGGAAACCACTTTTGCACTTGTATTAGTGTGGGAAAACCACTTTTCGCACTTGTGTTAGTGTTGAAAAACCACTTTTCGCACTTGTGTTAATGTTGAAAAACCACTTTTTGCACTTGTGTTAGTGTTGAAAAACCACTTTTCGCACTTGTGTTGGTGCAGGAAACCACTTTTGCACTTGTATTAGTGTGGAAAAAACACTTTTTGCACTCGTGATAGTGTTGAAAAACCACTTTTCGCACTTGTGTTAGTGTTGAAAAACCACTTTTCGCACTTGTGTTGGTGCAGGAAACCACTTTTGCACTTGCATTTGTGTGGAAAAACCACTTTTCGCACTTGTGTTAGTGTTGAAAAACCACTTTTCGCACTTGTGTTAGTGTTGAAAAACCACTTTTCGCACTTATGTTGGTGCAGGAAACCACTTTTGCACTTGTATTAGTGTGGAAAAAACACTTTTCGCACTTGTGTTAGTGTTGAAAAACCACTTTTCGCACTTGTGTTAGTGTTGAAAAACCACTTTTCGCACTTGCGTTGGTGCAGGAAACCACTTTTCGCACTTGTGTTAGTGTTGCAAAACCACTTTTCGCACTTGTGTTAGTGTTGAAAAACCACTTTTTGCACTTGTGTTAGTGTTGAAAAACCACTTTTCGCACTTCTGTTGGTGCAGGAAACCACTTTTGCACTTGTATTAGTGTGGGAAAACACTTTTTGCACTTGTGATAGCGTGGAAAAACCACTTTTCGCACTTGTGTTAGGGTTGAAAAACCACTTTTCGCACTTGTGTTGGTGCAGGAAACCACTTTTGCACTTGTATTAGTGTGGAAAAAACACATTTTGCACTTGTGATAGTGTTGAAAAACCACTTTTCGCACCTGTGTTGGTGCAGGAAACCACTTTTGCACTTGTATTAGTGTGGAAAAAACACTTTTCGCACTTGTGTTAGTGTTGAAAAACCACTTTTCGCACTTATGTTAGTGTTGCAAAACCACTTTTCGCACTTGTGTTAGTGTTGAAAAACCCCTTTTCGCACTTGTGTTAGTGTTGAAAAACCACTTTTTGCACTTGTGTTAGTGTTGAAAAACCACTTTTCGCACTTGTGTTGGTGCAGGAAACCACTATTGCACTTGTATTGGTGTGGAAAAAACACTTTTTGCACTTGTGATATTGTTGAAAAACCACTTTTCGCACTTGTGTTAGTGTTGAAAAACCACTTTTCGCACTTGTGTTGGTGCAGGAAACCACTTTTGCACTTGTATTAGTGTGGAAAAAACACTTTTTGCACTTGTGATAGTGTTGAAAAACCACTTTTCGCACTTGTGTTAGTGTTGAAAAACCACTTTTCGCACTTGTGTTGGTGCAGGAAACCACTTTTGCACTTGTATTAGTGTGGAAAACCCACTTTTCGCACTTGTGTTAGTGTTGAAAAACCACTTTTCGCACTTGTGTTAGTGTTGAAAAACCACTTTTCGCACTTGTGTTAGTGTTGAAAAACCACTTTTCGCACTTGTGTTGGTGCAGGAAACCACTTTTGCACTTGTATTAGTGTGGAAAAAACACTTTTTGCACTTGTGTTAGTGTTGAAAAACCACTTTTCGCACTTGTGTTAGTGTTGAAAAACCACTTTTCGCACTTGTGTTGGTGCAGGAAACCACTTTTGCACTTGTATTAGTGTGGAAAAAACACTTTTTGCACTTGTGATAGTGTTGAAAAACCACTTTTCGCACTTGTGTTAGTGTTGAAAAACCACTTTTCGCACATGTGTTAGTGTGGAAAAACCACTTTTCGCACTTGTGTTGATGCAGGAAACCACTTTTGCACTTGTATTAGTGTGGAAAAAACACTTTTTGCACTTGTGATAGTGTTGAAAAACCACTTTTCGCACTTGTGTTAGTGTTGCAAAACCACTTTTCGCACTTGTGTTAGTGTTGAAAAACCACTTTTCGCACTTGTGTTGGTGCAGGAAACCACTTTTGCACTTGTATTAGTGTGGAAAAAACACTTTTTGCACTTGTGATAGTGTTGAAAAACCACTTTTCGCACTTGTGTTGGTGTTGAAAAACCACTTTTCGCACATGTGTTAGTGTGGAAAAACCACTTTTCGCACTTGTGTTGATGCAGGAAACCACTTTTGCACTTGTATTAGTGTGGAAAAAACACTTTTTGCACTTGTGATAGTGTTGCAAAACCACTTTTCGCACTTGTGTTGGTGCAGGAAACCACTTTTGCACTTGTATTAGTGTGGAAAAAACACTTTTCGCACTTGTGTTAGTGTTGAAAAACCACTTTTTGCACTTGTGTTAGTGTTGAAAAACCACTTTTCGCACTTGTGTTGGTGCAGGAAACCACTTTTGCACTTGTATTAGTGTGGAAAAAACACTTTTTGCACTTGTGATAGTGTTGAAAAACCACTTTTCGCACTTGTGTTAGTGTTGAAAAACCACTTTTTGCACTTGTGTTGGTGCAGGAAACCACTTTTGCACTTGTACTAGTGTGGAAAAAACACTTTTTGCACTTGTGTTAGTGTTGAAAAACCACTTTTCGCACTTGTGTTAGTGTTGAAAAACCACTTTTCGCACTTGTGTTGGTGCAGGAAACCACTTTTGCACTTGTACTAGTGTGGAAAAAACACTTTTTGCACTTGTGATAGTGTTGAAAAACCACTTTTCGCACTTGTGTTAGTGTTGAAAAACTACTTTTCGCACTTGTATTAGTGTGGAAAAACCACTTTTGCACTTGTATTAGTGTGGAAAAAACACTTTTTGCACTTGTGTTAGTGTTGAAAAACCACTTTTCGCACTTGTGTTAGTGTTGAAAAACCACTTTTCGCACTTGTGTTGGTGCAGGAAACCACTTTTGCACTTGTATTAGTGTGGAAAAAACACTTTTTGCACTTGTGTTAGTGTTGAAAAACCACTTTTCGCACTTGTGTTAGTGTTGAAAAACCACTTTTCGCACTTGTGTTAGTGTGGAAAAACCACTTTTCGCACTTGTGTTGATGCAGGAAACCACTTTTGCACTTGTATTAGTGTGGAAAAAACACTTTTTGCACTTGTGATAGTGTTGAAAAACCACTTTTCGCACTTGTGTTAGTGTTGAAAAACCACTTTTCGCACTTGTGTTGGTGCAGGAAACCACTTTTGCACTTGTATTAGTGTGGAAAAAACACTTTTCGCACTTATGTTAGTGTTGAAAAACCACTTTTCGCACTTGTGTTAGTGTTGAAAAACCACTTTTCGCACTTGTGTTGGTGCAGGAAACCACTTTTGCACTTGTATTAGTGTGGAAAAAACACTTTTTGCACTTGTGATAGTGTTGAAAAACCACTTTTCGCACTTGTGTTAGTGTTGAAAAACCACTTTTCGCACTTGTGTTGGTGCAGGAAACCACTTTTGCACTTGTACTAGTGTGGAAAAAACACTTTTTGCACTTGTGATAGTGTTGAAAAACCACTTTTCGCACTTGTGTTAGTGTTGAAAAATACATTTCGCACTTGTGTTGGTGCAGGAAACCACTTTTGCACTTGTATTAGTGTGGAAAAACCACTTTTCGCATTTGTGTTAGTGTTGAAAAACCACTTTTCGCACTTGTGTTGGTGCAGGAAACCACTTTTCGCACTTGTATTAGTGTGGAAAAACCACTTTTCGCACTTGTGATAGTGTTGAAAAACCACTTTTCGCACTTGTGTTAGTGTTGAAAAACCACTTTTCGCACTTGTGTTGGTGCAGGAAACCACTTTTCCACTTGTATTAGTGTGCAAAAAACCACTTTTCGCACTTGTGTTAGTGTTGAAAAACCACTTTTCGCACTTGTGTTAGTGTTGAAAAACCACTTTTCGCACCTGTGTTGGTGCAGTGAACCACTTTTGCACTTGTATTAGTGTGGAAAAAACACTTTTCGCACTTGTGTTAGTGTTGAAAAACCACTTTTCGCACTTGTGTTAGTGTTGAAAAACCACTTTTCGCACCTGTGTTGGTGCAGGAAACCACTTTTGCACTTGTATTAGTGTGGAAAAAACACTTTTTGCACTTGTGATAGTGTTGAAAAACCACTTTTCGCACTTATGTTAATGTTGAAAAACGACTTTTCGCACTTGTGTTGGTGCACGAAACCACTTTTGCACTTGTATTAGTGTGGGAAAACCACTTTTCGCACTTGTGTTAGTGTTGAAAAACCACTTTTCGCACTTGTGTTAATGTTGAAAAACCACTTTTTGCACTTGTGTTAGTGTTGAAAAACCACTTTTCGCACTTGTGTTGGTGCAGGAAACCACTTTTGCACTTGTATTAGTGTGGAAAAAACACTTTTTGCACTCGTGATAGTGTTGAAAAACCACTTTTCGCACTTGTGTTAGTGTTGAAAAACCACTTTTCGCACTTGTGTTGGTGCAGGAAACCACTTTTGCACTTGCATTTGTGTGGAAAAACCACTTTTCGCACTTGTGTTAGTGTTGAAAAACCACTTTTCGCACTTGTGTTAGTGTTGAAAAACCACTTTTCGCACTTATGTTGGTGCAGGAAACCACTTTTGCACTTGTATTAGTGTGGAAAAAACACTTTTCGCACTTGTGTTAGTGTTGAAAAACCACTTTTCGCACTTGTGTTAGTGTTGAAAAACCACTTTTCGCACTTGCGTTGGTGCAGGAAACCACTTTTCGCACTTGTGTTAGTGTTGCAAAACCACTTTTCGCACTTGTGTTAGTGTTGAAAAACCACTTTTTGCACTTGTGTTAGTGTTGAAAAACCACTTTTCGCACTTCTGTTGGTGCAGGAAACCACTTTTGCACTTGTATTAGTGTGGGAAAAACACTTTTTGCACTTGTGATAGCGTGGAAAAACCACTTTTCGCACTTGTGTTAGTGTTGAAAAACCACTTTTCGCACTTGTGTTGGTGCAGGAAACCACTTTTGCACTTGTATTAGTGTGGAAAAAACACATTTTGCACTTGTGATAGTGTTGAAAAACCACTTTTCGCACCTGTGTTGGTGCAGGAAACCACTTTTGCACTTGTATTAGTGTGGAAAAAACACTTTTCGCACTTGTGTTAGTGTTGAAAAACCACTTTTCGCACTTATGTTAGTGTTGCAAAACCACTTTTCGCACTTGTGTTAGTGTTGAAAAACACCCTTTTCGCACTTGTGTTAGTGTTGAAAAACCACTTTTTGCACTTGTGTTAGTGTTGAAAAACCACTTTTCGCACTTGTGTTGGTGCAGGAAACCACTATTGCACTTGTATTGGTGTGGAAAAAACACTTTTTGCACTTGTGATAGTGTTGAAAAACCACTTTTCGCACTTGTGTTAGTGTTGAAAAACCACTTTTCGCACTTGTGTTGGTGCAGGAAACCACTTTTGCACTTGTATTAGTGTGGAAAAAACACTTTTTGCACTTGTGATAGTGTTGAAAAACCACTTTTCGCACTTGTGTTAGTGTTGAAAAACCACTTTTCGCACTTGTGTTGGTGCAGGAAACCACTTTTGCACTTGTATTAGTGTGGAAAACCCACTTTTCGCACTTGTGTTAGTGTTGAAAAACCACTTTTCGCACTTGTGTTAGTGTTGAAAAACCACTTTTCGCACTTGTGTTAGTGTTGAAAAACCACTTTTCGCACTTGTGTTGGTGCAGGAAACCACTTTTGCACTTGTATTAGTGTGGAAAAAACACTTTTTGCACTTGTGATAGTGTTGAAAAACCACTTTTCGCACTTGTGTTAGTGTTGAAAAACCACTTTTCGCACATGTGTTAGTGTGGAAAAACCACTTTTCGCACTTGTGTTGATGCAGGAAACCACTTTTGCACTTGTATTAGTGTGGAAAAAACACTTTTTGCACTTGTGATAGTGTTGAAAAACCACTTTTCGCACTTGTGTTAGTGTTGCAAAACCACTTTTCGCACTTGTGTTAGTGTTGAAAAACCACTTTTCGCACTTGTGTTGGTGCAGGAAACCACTTTTGCACTTGTATTAGTGTGGAAAAAACACTTTTTGCACTTGTGATAGTGTTGAAAAACCACTTTTCGCACTTGTGTTGGTGTTGAAAAACCACTTTTCGCACATGTGTTAGTGTGGAAAAACCACTTTTCGCACTTGTGTTGATGCAGGAAACCACTTTTGCACTTGTATTAGTGTGGAAAAAACACTTTTTGCACTTGTGATAGTGTTGCAAAACCACTTTTCGCACTTGTGTTGGTGCAGGAAACCACTTTTGCACTTGTATTAGTGTGGAAAAAACACTTTTCGCACTTGTGTTAGTGTTGAAAAACCACTTTTTGCACTTGTGTTAGTGTTGAAAAACCACTTTTCGCACTTGTGTTGGTGCAGGAAACCACTTTTGCACTTGTATTAGTGTGGAAAAAACACTTTTTGCACTTGTGATAGTGTTGAAAAACCACTTTTCGCACTTGTGTTAGTGTTGAAAAACCACTTTTTGCACTTGTGTTGGTGCAGGAAACCACTTTTGCACTTGTATTAGTGTGGAAAACCCACTTTTCGCACTTGTGTTAGTGTTGAAAAACCACTTTTCGCACTTGTGTTAGTGTTGAAAAACCACTTTTCGCACTTGTGTTAGTGTTGAAAAACCACTTTTCGCACTTGTGTTGGTGCAGGAAACCACTTTTGCACTTGTATTAGTGTGGAAAAAACACTTTTTGCACTTGTGATAGTGTTGAAAAACCACTTTTCGCACTTGTGTTAGTGTTGAAAAACCACTTTTCGCACTTGTGTTGGTGCAGGAAACCACTTTTGCACTTGTATTAGTGTGGAAAAAACACATTTTGCACTTGTGATAGTGTTGAAAAACCACTTTTCGCACTTGTGTTGGTGCAGGAAACCACTTTTGCACTTGTATTAGTGTGGAAAAAACACTTTTCGCACTTGTGTTAGTGTTGAAAAACCACTTTTCGCACTTGTGTTAGTGTTGCAAAACCACTTTTCGCACTTGTGTTAGTGTTGAAAAACCACTTTTCGCATTTGTGTTAGTGTTGAAAAACCACTTTTCGCACTTGTGTTGGTGCAGGAAACCACTTTTGCACTTGTATTAGTGTGGAAAAAACACTTTTCGCACTTGTGTTAGTGTTGAAAAACCACTTTTCGCACTTGTGTTAGTGTTGCAAAACCACTTTTCGCACTTGTGTTAGTGTTGAAAAACCCCTTTTCGCACTTGTGTTTGTGTTGAAAAACCACTTTTCGCACTTGTGTTAGTGTTGAAAAACCACTTTTCGCACTTGTGTTGGTGCAGGAAACCACTTTTGCACTTGTATTAGTGTGGAAAAAACACTTTTTGCACTTGTGATAGTGTTGAAAAACCACTTTTCGCACTTATGTTAATGTTGAAAAACGACTTTTCGCACTTGTGTTGGTGCAGGAAACCACTTTTGCACTTGTATTAGTGTGGGAAAACCACTTTTCGCACTTGTGTTAGTGTTGAAAAACCACTTTTCGCACTTGTGTTAGTGTTGAAAAACCACTTTTCGCACTTGTGTTAGTGTTGAAAAACCACTTTTCGCACTTGTGTTGGTGCAGGAAACCACTTTTGCACTTGTATTAGTGTGGAAAAAACACTTTTTGCACTTGTGATAGTGTTGAAAAACCACTTTTCGCACTTGTGTTAGTGTTGAAAAACCACTTTTCGCACTTGTGTTGGTGCAGGAAACCACTTTTGCACTTGTATTAGTGTGGAAAACCCACTTTTCGCACTTGTGTTAGTGTTGAAAAACCACTTTTCGCACTTGTGTTAGTGTTGAAAAACCACTTTTCGCACTTGTGTTGGTGCAGGAAACCACTTTTGCACTTGTATTAGTGTGGAAAAAACACTTTTTGCACTTGTGATAGTGTTGAAAAACCACTTTTCGCACTTATGTTAATGTTGAAAAACGACTTTTCGCACTTGTGTTGGTGCAGGAAACCACTTTTGCACTTGTATTAGTGTGGGAAAACCACTTTTCGCACTTGTGTTAGTGTTGAAAAACCACTTTTCGCACTTGTGTTAGTGTTGAAAAACCACTTTTCGCACTTGTGTTAGTGTTGAAAAACCACTTTTCGCACTTGTGTTGGTGCAGGAAACCACTTTTGCACTTGTATTAGTGTGGAAAAAACACTTTTTGCACTTGTGATAGTGTTGAAAAACCACTTTTCGCACTTGTGTTAGTGTTGAAAAACCACTTTTCGCACTTGTGTTGGTGCAGGAAACCACTTTTGCACTTGTATTAGTGTGGAAAACCCACTTTTCGCACTTGTGTTAGTGTTGAAAAACCACTTTTCGCACTTGTGTTAGTGTTGAAAAACCACTTTTCGCACTTGTGTTAGTGTTGAAAAACCACTTTTCGCACTTGTGTTGGTGCAGGAAACCACTTTTGCACTTGTATTAGTGTGGAAAAAACACTTTTTGCACTTGTGTTAGTGTTGAAAAACCACTTTTCGCACTTGTGTTAGTGTTGAAAAACCACTTTTCGCACTTGTGTTGGTGCAGGAAACCACTTTTGCACTTGTATTAGTGTGGAAAAAACACTTTTTGCACTTGTGATAGTGTTGAAAAACCACTTTTCGCACTTGTGTTAGTGTTGAAAAACCACTTTTCGCACATGTGTTAGTGTGGAAAAACCACTTTTCGCACTTGTGTTGATGCAGGAAACCACTTTTGCACTTGTATTAGTGTGGAAAAAACACTTTTTGCACTTGTGATAGTGTTGAAAAACCACTTTTCGCACTTGTGTTAGTGTTGCAAAACCACTTTTCGCACTTGTGTTAGTGTTGAAAAACCACTTTTCGCACTTGTGTTGGTGCAGGAAACCACTTTTGCACTTGTATTAGTGTGGAAAAAACACTTTTTGCACTTGTGATAGTGTTGAAAAACCACTTTTCGCACTTGTGTTGGTGTTGAAAAACCACTTTTCGCACATGTGTTAGTGTGGAAAAACCACTTTTCGCACTTGTGTTGATGCAGGAAACCACTTTTGCACTTGTATTAGTGTGGAAAAAACACTTTTTGCACTTGTGATAGTGTTGCAAAACCACTTTTCGCACTTGTGTTGGTGCAGGAAACCACTTTTGCACTTGTATTAGTGTGGAAAAAACACTTTTTGCACTTGTGTTAGTGTTGAAAAACCACTTTTTGCACTTGTGTTAGTGTTGAAAAACCACTTTTCGCACTTGTGTTGGTGCAGGAAACCACTTTTGCACTTGTATTAGTGTGGAAAAAACACTTTTTGCACTTGTGATAGTGTTGAAAAACCACTTTTCGCACTTGTGTTAGTGTTGAAAAACCACTTTTTGCACTTGTGTTGGTGCAGGAAACCACTTTTGCACTTGTACTAGTGTGGAAAAAACACTTTTTGCACTTGTGTTAGTGTTGAAAAACCACTTTTCGCACTTGTGTTAGTGTTGAAAAACCACTTTTCGCACTTGTGTTGGTGCAGGAAACCACTTTTGCACTTGTACTAGTGTGGAAAAAACACTTTTTGCACTTGTGATAGTGTTGAAAAACCACTTTTCGCACTTGTGTTAGTGTTGAAAAACTACTTTTCGCACTTGTATTAGTGTGGAAAAACCACTTTTGCACTTGTATTAGTGTGGAAAAAACACTTTTTGCACTTGTGTTAGTGTTGAAAAACCACTTTTCGCACTTGTGTTAGTGTTGAAAAACCACTTTTCGCACTTGTGTTGGTGCAGGAAACCACTTTTGCACTTGTATTAGTGTGGAAAAAACACTTTTTGCACTTGTGTTAGTGTTGAAAAACCACTTTTCGCACTTGTGTTAGTGTTGAAAAACCACTTTTCGCACTTGTGTTAGTGTGGAAAAACCACTTTTCGCACTTGTGTTGATGCAGGAAACCACTTTTGCACTTGTATTAGTGTGGAAAAAACACTTTTTGCACTTGTGATAGTGTTGAAAAACCACTTTTCGCACTTGTGTTAATGTTGAAAAACCACTTTTCGCACTTGTGTTGGTGCAGGAAACCACTTTTGCACTTGTATTAGTGTGGAAAAAACACTTTTCGCACTTATGTTAGTGTTGAAAAACCACTTTTCGCACTTGTGTTAGTGTTGAAAAACCACTTTTCGCACTTGTGTTGGTGCAGGAAACCACTTTTGCACTTGTATTAGTGTGGAAAAAACACTTTTTGCACTTGTGATAGTGTTGAAAAACCACTTTTCGCACTTGTGTTAGTGTTGAAAAACCACTTTTCGCACTTGTGTTGGTGCAGGAAACCACTTTTGCACTTGTACTAGTGTGGAAAAAACACTTTTTGCACTTGTGATAGTGTTGAAAAACCACTTTTACGCACTTGTGTTAGTGTTGAAAAATACATTTCGCACTTGTGTTGGTGCAGGAAACCACTTTTGCACTTGTATTAGTGTGGAAAAACCACTTTTCGCATTTGTGTTAGTGTTGAAAAACCACTTTTCGCACTTGTGTTGGTGCAGGAAACCACTTTTCGCACTTGTATTAGTGTGGAAAAACCACTTTTCGCACTTGTGATAGTGT
>NW_027617887.1:0-93154 GCF_964187855.1 Myxine glutinosa | reverse complement strand
CTAACACAAGTGCGAAAAGTGTTTTTTCCACACTAATACAAGTGCAAAAGTGGTTTCCTGCACCAACACAAGTGCGAAAAGTGGTTTTCAACACTAACACAAGTGCGAAAAGTGGTTTTTCAACACTAACACAAGTGCAAAAAGTGGTTTTTCAACACTAACACAAGTGCGAAAAGTGGTTTTTCAACACTAACACAAGTGCAAAAAGTGGTTTTTCCACACTAATACAAGTGCAAAAGTGGTTTCCTGCACCAACACATGTGCGAAAAGTGGTTTTTCAACACCAACACAAGTGCGAAAAGTGGTTTTTCAACACTATCACAAGTGCAAAAAGTGGTTTTTCCACACTAATACAAGTGCAAAAGTGGTTTCCTGCACCAACACAAGTGCGAAAAGTGGTTTTTCAACACTAACACAAGTGTGAAAAGTGGTTTTTCAACACTAACACAAGTGCAAAAAGTGGTTTTTCCACACTAATACAAGTGCAAAAGTGGTTTCCTGCACCAACACAAGTGCGAAAAGTGGTTTTTCAACACTAACACAAGTGCGAAAAGTGGTTTTTCAACACTATCACAAGTGCGAAAAGTGGTTTTTCAACACTAACGCAAGTGCGAAAAGTGTTTTTTCCACACTAATACAAGTGCAAAAGTGGTTTCCTGCACCAAAACAAGTGCGAAAAGTGGTTTTTCAACACTAACACAAGTGCGAAAAGTGGTTTTTCAACACTATCACAAGTGCAAAAAGTGTTTTTTCCACACTAATACAAGTGCAAAAGTGGTTTCCTGCACCAATACAAGTGCGAAAGGTGGTTTTTCAACACTAACAGAGGTGCGAAAAGTGATTTTTCAACACTATCACAAGTGCAAAAAGTGGTTTTGCCACACTAATACAAGTTCAAATGTGGTTTCCTGCACCAACACAAGTGCAAAAAGTGTTTTTTCAACACTAACACAAGTGCGAAAAGTGGTTTTTCAACACTAACACAAGTGCAAAAAGTGGTTTTTCAACACTAACACAAGTGCGAAAAGTGGTTTTTCAACACTAACACAAGTGCAAAAAGTGGTTTTTCCACACTAATACAAGTGCAAAAGTGGTTTCCTGCACCAACACATGTGCGAAAAGTGGTTTTTCAACACCAACACAAGTGCAAAAAGTGGTTTTTCAACACTATCACAAGTGCAAAAAGTGGTTTTTCCACACTAATACAAGTGCAAAAGTGGTTTCCTGCACCAACACAAGTGCGAAAAGTGGTTTTTCAACACTAACACAAGTGCGAAAAGTGGTTTTTCAACACTACCACAAGTGCAAAAAGTGTTTTTTCCACACTAATACAAGTGCAAAAGTGGTTTCCTGCACCAACACAAGTGCGAAAAGTGGTTTTTCAACACTAACACAAGTGCGAAAAGTGGTATTTCAACACTAACACAAGTGCGAAAAGTGGTTTTTCAACACTAACACAAGTGCGAAAAGTGGTTTTTCAACACTAACACAAGTGCGAAAAGTGGTTTTTCCACACTAATACAAGTGCAAAAGTGGTTTCCTGCACCAACACAAGTGCGAAAAGTGGTTTTTCAACACTAACACAAGTGCGAAAAGTGTTTTTTCCACATTAATACAAGTGCAAAAGTGGTTTCCTGCACCAACACAAGTGCGAAAAGTGGTTTTTCAACACTAACACAAGTGCGAAAAGTGGTTTTTCAACACTAACACAAGTGCGAAAAGTGGTTTTTCAACACTATCACAAGTGCAAAAAGTGTTTTTTCCACACTAATACAAGTGCAAAAGTGGTTTCCTGCACCAACACAAGTGCAAAAGTGGTTTTTCAACACTAACACAAGTGCGAAAAGTGGTTTTTCAACACTAACACAAGTGCGAAAAGTGTTTTTTCCACACTAATACAAGTGCAAAAGTGGTTTTCCTGCACCAACACAAGTGCGAAAAGTGGTTTTTCAACACTAACACAAGTGCGGAATGTGGTTTTTCAACACTAACACAAGTGCGAAAAGTGGTTTTTCAACACTAACATAAGTGTGAAAAGTGTTTTTTCCACACTAATACAAGTGCAAAAGTGGTTTCCTGCACCAACACAAGTGTGAAAAGTGGTTTTTCAACACTAACACAAGTGCGAAAAGTGGTTTTTCAACACTAACACAAGTGCGAAAAGTGGTTTTTCAAGACTAACACAAGTGCAAAAAGTGGTTTTTCAACACTATCACAAGTGCAAAAAGTGTTTTTTCCACACTAATACAAGTGCAAAAGTGGTTTCCTGCACCAACACAAGTGCGAAAAGTGGTTTTTCAACACTAACACAAGTGCCAAAAGTGGTTTTTCAACACTAACACAAGTGCGAAAAGTGTTTTTTCCACACTAATACAAGTGCAAAAGTGGTTTCCTGCACCAACACAAGTGCGAAAAGTGGTTTTTCAACACTAACGCAAGTGCGAAAAGTGGTTTTTCAACACTAACAAAAGTGCAAAAAGTGGTTTTTCAACACTAACACAAGTGCGAAAAGTGGTTTTTCAACACTAACACAAGTGCAAAAAGTGGTTTTTCCACACTAATACAAGTGCAAAAGTGGTTTCCTGCACCAACACATGTGCGAAAAGTGGTTTTTCAACACCAACACAAGTGCGAAAAGTGGTTTTTCAACACTATCACAAGTGCAAAAAGTGGTTTTTCCACACTAATACAAGTGCAAAAGTGGTTTCCTGCACCAACACAAGTGCGAAAAGTGGTTTTTCAACACTAACACAAGTGTGAAAAGTGGTTTTTCAACACTAACACAAGTGCAAAAAGTGGTTTTTCCACACTAATACAAGTGCAAAAGTGGTTTCCTGCACCAACACAAGTGCGAAAAGTGGTTTTTCAACACTAACACAAGTGCGAAAAGTGGTTTTTCCACATTAATACAAGTGCAAAAGTGGTTTCCTGCACCAACACAAGTGCGAAAAGTGGTTTTTCAACACTAACACAAGTGCGAAAAGTGGTTTTTCAACACTAACACAAGTGCGAAAAGTGGTTTTTCAACACTATCACAATTGCAAAAAGTGTTTTTTCCACACTAATACAAGTGCAAAAGTGGTTTCCTGCACCAACACAAGTGCAAAAGTGGTTTTTCAACACTAACACAAGTGCGAAAAGTGGTTTTTCAACACTAACACAAGTGCGAAAAGTGTTTTTTCCACACTAATACAAGTGCAAAAGTGGTTTTCCTGCACCAACACAAGTGCGAAAAGTGGTTTTTCAACACTAACACAAGTGCGGAATGTGGTATTTCAACACTAACACAAGTGCGAAAAGTGGTTTTTCAACACTAACATAAGTGCGAAAAGTGTTTTTTCCACACTAATACAAGTGCAAAAGTGGTTTCCTGCACCAACACAAGTGTGAAAAGTGGTTTTTCAACACTAACACAAGTGCGAAAAGTGGTTTTTCAACACTAACACAAGTGCGAAAAGTGGTTTTTCAAGACTAACACAAGTGCAAAAAGTGGTTTTTCAACACTATCACAAGTGCAAAAAGTGGTTTTTCCACACTAATACAAGTGCAAAAGTGGTTTCCTGCACCAACACAAGTGCGAAAAGTGGTTTTTCAACACTAACACAAGTGTGAAAAGTGGTTTTTCAACACTAACACAAGTGCAAAAAGTGGTTTTTCCACACTAATACAAGTGCAAAAGTGGTTTCCTGCACCAACACAAGTGCGAAAAGTGGTTTTTCAACACTAACACAAGTGCGAAAAGTGGTTTTTCAACACTATCACAAGTGCGAAAAGTGGTTTTTCAACACTAACGCAAGTGCGAAAAGTGTTTTTTCCACACTAATACAAGTGCGAAAGTGGTTTCCTGCACCAACACAAGTGTGAAAAGTGGTTTTTCAACACTAACACAAGTGCGAAAAGTGGTTTTTCAACACTAACACAAGTGCAAAAAGTGGTTTTTCAACACTAACACAAGTGCAAAAAGTGGTTTTTCAACACTATCACAAGTGCAAAAAGTGTTTTTTCCACACTAATACAAGTGCAAAAGTGGTTTCCTGCACCAACACAAGCGCGAAAAGTGGTTTTTCAACACTAACACAAGTGCGAAAAGTGGTTTTTCAACACTAACACAAGTGCAAAAAGTGGTTTTTCCACACTAATACAAGTGCAAAAGTGGTTTCCTGCACCAACACAAGTGCGAAAAGTGGTTTTTCAACACTAACACAAGTGCGAAAAGTTGTTTTTCAACACTATCACAAGTGCAAAAAGTGTTTTTTCCACACTAATACAAGTGCAAAAGTGGTTTCCTGCACCAATACAAGTGCGAAAGGTGGTTTTTCAACACTAACAGAGGTGCGAAAAGTGATTTTTCAACACTATCACAAGTGCAAAAAGTGGTTTTTCCACACTAATACAAGTTCAAATGTGGTTTCCTGCACCAACACAAGTGCAAAAAGTGTTTTTTCAACACTAACACAAGTGCGAAAACTGGTTTTTCAACACTAACACAAGTGCAAAAAGTGGTTTTTCAACACTAACACAAGTGCGAAAAGTGGTTTTTCAACACTAACACAAGTGCAAAAAGTGGTTTTCCCACACTAATACAAGTGCAAAAGTGGTTTCCTGCACCAACACATGTGCGAAAAGTGGTTTTTCAACACCAACACAAGTGCAAAAAGTTGTTTTTCAACACTATCACAAGTGCAAAAAGTGGTTTTTCCACACTAATACAAGTGCAAAAGTGGTTTCCTGCACCAACACAAGTGCGAAAAGTGGTTTTTCAACACTAACACAAGTGCGAAAAGTGGTTTTTCAACACTACCACAAGTGCAAAAAGTGTTTTTTCCACACTAATACAAGTGCAAAAGTGGTTTCCTGCACCAACACAAGTGCGAAAAGTGGTTTTTCAACACTAACACAAGTGCGAAAAGTGGTATTTCAACACTAACACAAGTGCGAAAAGTGGTTTTTCCACACTAATACAAGTGCAAAAGTGGTTTCCTGCACCAACACAAGTGCGAAAAGTGGTTTTTCAACACTAACACAAGTGCGAAAAGTGTTTTTTCCACATTAATACAAGTGCAAAAGTGGTTTCCTGCACCAACACAAGTGCGAAAAGTGGTTTTTCAACACTAACACAAGTGCGAAAAGTGTTTTTTCAACACTAACACAAGTGCGAAAAGTGGTTTTTCAACACTATCACAAGTGCAAAAAGTGTTTTTTCCACACTAATACAAGTGCAAAAGTGGTTTCCTGCACCAACACAAGTGGAAAAGTGGTTTTTCAACACTAACACAAGTGCGAAAAGTGGTTTTTCAACACTAACACAAGTGCGAAAAGTGTTTTTTCCACACTAATACAAGTGCAAAAGTGGTTTTCCTGCACCAACACAAGTGCGAAAAGTGGTTTTTCAACACTAACACAAGTGCGGAATGTGGTTTTTCAACACTAACACAAGTGCAAAAAGTGGTTTTTCAACACTAACACAAGTGCGAAAAGTGGTTTTCAACACTAACACAAGTGCAAAAACTGGTTTTTCCACACTAATACAAGTGCAAAAGTGGTTTCCTGCACCAACACATGTGCGAAAAGTGGTTTTTCAACACCAACACAAGTGCGAAAAGTGGTTTTTCAACACTATCACAAGTGCAAAAAGTGGTTTTTCCACACTAATACAAGTGCAAAAGTGGTTTCCTGCACCAACACAAGTGCGAAAAGTGGTTTTTCAACACTAACACAAGTGTGTAAAGTGGTTTTTCAACACTAACACAAGTCCAAAAAGTGGTTTTTCCACACTAATACAAGTGCAAAAGTGGTTTCCTGCACCAACACAAGTGCGAAAAGTGGTTTTTCAACACTAACACAAGTGCGAAAAGTGGTTTTTCCACATTAATACAAGTGCAAAAGTGGTTTCCTGCACCAACACAAGTGCGAAAAGTGGTTTTTCAACACTAACACAAGTGCGAAAAGTGGTTTTTCAACACTAACACAAGTGCGAAAAGTGGTTTTTCAACACTAACACAAGTGCGAAAAGTGGTTTTTCAACACTAACACAAGTGCGAAAAGTGTTTTTTCCACACTAATACAAGTGCAAAAGTGGTTTCCTGCACCAACACAAGTGCGAAAAGTGGTTTTTCAACACTAACGCAAGTGCGAAAAGTGGTTTTTCAACACTAACACAAGTGCAAAAAGTGGTTTTTCAACACTAACACAAGTGCGAAAAGTGGTTTTCAACACTAACACAAGTGCAAAAACTGGTTTTTCCACACTAATACAAGTGCAAAAGTGGTTTCCTGCACCAACACATGTGCGAAAAGTGGTTTTTCAACACCAACACAAGTGCGAAAAGTGGTTTTTCAACACTATCACAAGTGCAAAAAGTGGTTTTTCCACACTAATACAAGTGCAAAAGTGGTTTCCTGCACCAACACAAGTGCGAAAAGTGGTTTTTCAACACGAACACAAGTGTGTAAAGTGGTTTTTCAACACTAACACAAGTCCAAAAAGTGGTTTTTCCACACTAATACAAGTGCAAAAGTGGTTTCCTGCACCAACACAAGTGCGAAAAGTGGTTTTTCAACACTAACACAAGTGCGAAAAGTGGTTTTTCCACATTAATACAAGTGCAAAAGTGGTTTCCTGCACCAACACAAGTGCGAAAAGTGGTTTTTCAACACTAACACAAGTGCGAAAAGTGGTTTTTCAACACTAACACAAGTGCGAAAAGTGGTTTTTCAACACTAACACAAGTGCAAAAAGTGGTTTTTCAACACTAACACAAGTGCAAAAAGTGGTTTTTCAACACTATCACAAGTGCAAAAAGTGTTTTTTCCACACTAATACAAGTGCAAAAGTGGTTTCCTGCACCAACACAAGCGCGAAAAGTGGTTTTTCAACACTAACACAAGTGCGAAAAGTGGTTTTTCAACACTAACACAAGTGCAAAAAGTGGTTTTTCCACACTAATACAAGTGCAAAAGTGGTTTCCTGCACCAACACAAGTGCGAAAAGTGGTTTTTCAACACTAACACAAGTGCGAAAAGTGGTTTTTCAACACTATCACAAGTGCAAAAAGTGTTTTTTCCACACTAATACAAGTGCAAAAGTGGTTTCCTGCACCAATACAAGTGCGAAAGGTGGTTTTTCAACACTAACAGAGGTGCGAAAAGTGATTTTTCAACACTATCACAAGTGCAAAAAGTGGTTTTTCCACACTAATACAAGTTCAAATGTGGTTTCCTGCACCAACACAAGTGCAAAAAGTGTTTTTTCAACACTAACACAAGTGCGAAAACTGGTTTTTCAACACTAACACAAGTGCAAAAAGTGGTTTTTCAACACTAACACAAGTGCGAAAAGTGGTTTTTCAACACTAACACAAGTGCAAAAAGTGGTTTTCCCACACTAATACAAGTGCAAAAGTGGTTTCCTGCACCAACACATGTGCGAAAAGTGGTTTTTCAACACCAACACAAGTGCAAAAAGTGGTTTTTCAACACTATCACAAGTGCAAAAAGTGGTTTTTCCACACTAATACAAGTGCAAAAGTGGTTTCCTGCACCAACACAAGTGCGAAAAGTGGTTTTTCAACACTAACACAAGTGCGAAAAGTGGTTTTTCAACACTACCACAAGTGCAAAAAGTGTTTTTTCCACACTAATACAAGTGCAAAAGTGGTTTCCTGCACCAACACAAGTGCGAAAAGTGGTTTTTCAACACTAACACAAGTGCGAAAAGTGGTATTTCAACACTAACACAAGTGCGAAAAGTGGTTTTTCCACACTAATACAAGTGCAAAAGTGGTTTCCTGCACCAACACAAGTGCGAAAAGTGGTTTTTCAACACTAACACAAGTGCGAAAAGTGTTTTTTCCAAATTAATACAAGTGCAAAAGTGGTTTCCTGCACCAACACAAGTGCGAAAAGTGGTTTTTCAACACTAACACAAGTGCGAAAAGTGTTTTTTCAACACTAACACAAGTGCGAAAAGTGGTTTTTCAACACTATCACAAGTGCAAAAAGTGTTTTTTCCACACTAATACAAGTGCAAAAGTGGTTTCCTGCACCAACACAAGTGGAAAAGTGGTTTTTCAACACTAACACAAGTGCGAAAAGTGGTTTTTCAACACTAACACAAGTGCGAAAAGTGTTTTTTCCACACTAATACAAGTGCAAAAGTGGTTTTCCTGCACCAACACAAGTGCGAAAAGTGGTTTTTCAACACTAACACAAGTGCGGAATGTGGTTTTTCAACACTAACACAAGTGCGAAAAGTGGTTTTTCAACACTAACATAAGTGCGAAAAGTGTTTTTTCCACACTAATACAAGTGCAAAAGTGGTTTCCTGCACCAACACAAGTGTGAAAAGTGGTTTTTCAACACTAACACAAGTGCGAAAAGTGGTTTTTCAACACTAACACAAGTGCGAAAAGTGGTTTTTCAAGACTAACACAAGTGCAAAAAGTGGTTTTTCAACACTATCACAAGTGCAAAAAGTGTTTTTTCCACACTAATACAAGTGCAAAAGTGGTTTCCTGCACCAACACAAGTGCGAAAAGTGGTTTTTCAACACTAACACAAGTGCGAAAAGTGGTTTTTCAACACTAACACAAGTGCGAAAAGTGTTTTTTCCACACTAATACAAGTGCAAAAGTGGTTTCCTGCACCAACACAAGTGCGAAAAGTGGTTTTTCAACACTAACGCAAGTGCGAAAAGTGGTTTTTCAACACTAACACAAGTGCAAAAAGTGGTTTTTCAACACTAACACAAGTGCGAAAAGTGGTTTTCAACACTAACACAAGTGCAAAAACTGGTTTTTCCACACTAATACAAGTGCAAAAGTGGTTTCCTGCACCAACACATGTGCGAAAAGTGGTTTTTCAACACCAACACAAGTGCGAAAAGTGGTTTTTCAACACTATCACAAGTGCAAAAAGTGGTTTTTCCACACTAATACAAGTGCAAAAGTGGTTTCCTGCACCAACACAAGTGCGAAAAGTGGTTTTTCAACACTAACACAAGTGTGTAAAGTGGTTTTTCAACACTAACACAAGTCCAAAAAGTGGTTTTTCCACACTAATACAAGTGCAAAAGTGGTTTCCTGCACCAACACAAGTGCGAAAAGTGGTTTTTCAACACTAACACAAGTGCGAAAAGTGGTTTTTCCACATTAATACAAGTGCAAAAGTGGTTTCCTGCACCAACACAAGTGCGAAAAGTGGTTTTTCAACACTAACACAAGTGCGAAAAGTGGTTTTTCAACACTAACACAAGTGCGAAAAGTGGTTTTTCAACACTAACACAAGTGCAAAAAGTGGTTTTTCCACACTAATACAAGTGCAAAAGTGGTTTCCTGCACCAACATAAGTGCGAAAAGTGTTTTTTCCACACTAATACAAGTGCAAAAGTGGTTTCCTGCACCAACACAAGTGCGAAAAGTGGTTTTTCAACACTAACACAAGTGCGAAAAGTGGTTTTTCCACATTAATACAAGTGCAAAAGTGGTTTCCTGCACCAACACAAGTGCGAAAAGTGGTTTTTCAACACTAACACAAGTGCGAAAAGTGGATTTTCAACACTAACACAAGTGCGAAAAGTGGTTTTTCAACACTATCACAAGTGCAAAAAGTGTTTTTTCCACACTAATACAAGTGCAAAAGTGGTTTCCTGCACCAACACAAGTGCGAAAAGTGGTTTTTCAACACTAACACAAGTGCGGAATTTGGTTTTTCAACACTAACACAAGTGCGAAAAGTGGTTTTTCAACACTAACATAAGTGCGAAAAGTGTTTTTTCCACACTAATACAAGTGCAAAAGTGGTTTCCTGCACCAACACAAGTGTGAAAAGTGGTTTTTCAACACTAACACAAGTGCGAAAAGTGGTTTTTCAACACTAACACAAGTGCGAAAAGTGGTTTTTCAAGACTAACACAAGTGCAAAAAGTGGTTTTTCAACACTATCACAAGTGCAAAAAGTGTTTTTTCCACACTAATACAAGTGCAAAAGTGGTTTCCTGCACCAACACAAGTGCAAAAAGTGGTTTTTCAACACTAACACAAGTGCGAAAAGTGGTTTTTCAACACTAACTCAAGTGCGAAAAGTGTTTTTTCCACACTAATACAAGTGCAAAAGTGGTTTCCTGCACCAACACAAGTGCGAAAAGTGGTTTTTCAACACTAACACAAGTGCGAAAAGTGGTTTTTCAACACTAACACAAGTGCAAAAAGTGGTTTTTCAACACTAACACAAGTGCGAAAAGTGGTTTTTCAACACTAACACAAGTGCAAAAAGTGGTTTTTCCACACTAATACAAGAGCAAAAGTGGTTTCCTGCACCAACACATGTGCGAAAAGTGGTTTTTCAACACCAACACAAGTGCGAAAAGTGGTTTTTCAACACTATCACAAGTGCAAAAAGTGGTTTTTCCACACTAATACAAGTGCAAAAGTGGTTTCCTGCACCAACACAAGTGCGAAAAGTGGTTTTTCAACACTAACACAAGTGCAAAAAGTGGTTTTTCAACACTGACACAAGTGCAAAAAGTGGTTTTTCCACACTAATACAAGTGCAAAAGTGGTTTCCTGCACCAACACATGTGCGAAAAGTGGTTTTTCAACACCAACACAAGTGCGAAAAGTGGTTTTTCAACACTATCACAAGTGCAAAAAGTGTTTTTTCCACACTAATACAAGTGCAAAAGTGGTTTCCTGCACCAACACAAGTGCGAAAAGTGGTTTTTCAACACTAACACAAGTGTGAAAAGTGGTTTTTCAATACTAACACAAGTGCAAAAAGTGGTTTTTCCACACTAATACAAGTGCAAAAGTGGTTTCCTGCACCAACACAAGTGCAAAAAGTGGTTTTTCAACACTAACACAAGTGCGAAAAGTGGTTTTTCAACACTATCACAAGTGCGAAAAGTGGTTTTTCAACACTAACGCAAGTGCGAAAAGTGTTTTTTCCACACTAATACAAGTGCGAAAGTGGTTTCCTGCACCAACACAAGTGTGAAAAGTGGTTTTTCAACACTAACACAAGTGCGAAAAGTGGTTTTTCAACACTAACACAAGTGCAAAAAGTGGTTTTTCAACACTAACACAAGTGCAAAAAGTGGTTTTTCAACACTATCACAAGTGCAAAAAGTGTTTTTTCCACACTAATACAAGTGCAAAAGTGGTTTCCTGCACCAACACAAGCGCGAAAAGTTGTTTTTCAACACTAACACAAGTGCGAAAAGTGGTTTTTCAACACTAACACAAGTGCAAAAAGTGGTTTTTCCACACTAATACAAGTGCAAAAGTGGTTTCCTGCACCAACACAAGTGCGAAAAGTGGTTTTTCAACACTAACACAAGTGCGAAAAGTGGTTTTTCAACACTATCACAAGTGCAAAAAGTGTTTTTTCCACACTAATACAAGTGCAAAAGTGGTTTCCTGCACCAATACAAGTGCGAAAGGTGGTTTTTCAACACTAACAGAGGTGCGAAAAGTGATTTTTCAACACTATCACAAGTGCAAAAAGTGGTTTTTCCACACTAATACAAGTTCAAATGTGGTTTCCTGCACCAACACAAGTGCAAAAAGTGTTTTTTCAACACTAACACAAGTGCGAAAAGTGGTTTTTCAACACTAACACAAGTGCAAAAAGTGGTTTTTCAACACTAACACAAGTGCGAAAAGTGGTTGTTCAACACTAACACAAGTGCAAAAAGTGGTTTTTCCACACTAATACAAGTGCAAAAGTGGTTTCCTGCACCAACACATGTGCGAAAAGTGGTTTTTCAACACCAACACAAGTGCAAAAAGTGGTTTTTCAACACTATCACAAGTGCAAAAAGTGGTTTTTCCACACTAATACAAGTGCAAAAGTGGTTTCCTGCACCAACACAAGTGCGAAAAGTGGTTTTTCAACACTAACACAAGTGCGAAAAGTGGTTTTTCAACACTACCACAAGTGCAAAAAGTGTTTTTTCCACACTAATACAAGTGCAAAAGTGGTTTCCTGCACCAACACAAGTGCGAAAAGTGGTTTTTCAACACTAACACAAGTGCGAAAAGTGGTATTTCAACACTAACACAAGTGCGAAAAGTGGTTTTTCCACACTAATACAAGTGCAAAAGTGGTTTCCTGCACCAACACAAGTGCGAAAAGTGGTTTTTCAACACTAACACAAGTGCGAAAAGTGTTTTTTCCACATTAATACAAGTGCAAAAGTGGTTTCCTGCACCAACACAAGTGCGAAAAGTGGTTTTTCAACACTAACACAAGTGCGAAAAGTGGTTTTTCAACACTAACACAAGTGCGAAAAGTGGTTTTTCAACACTATCACAAGTGCAAAA
Source organism: Myxine glutinosa (assembly GCF_964187855.1). Taxonomy (NCBI): domain Eukaryota; kingdom Metazoa; phylum Chordata; class Myxini; order Myxiniformes; family Myxinidae; genus Myxine; species Myxine glutinosa. The sequence continues at coordinate 80,835 of NW_027617887.1, read as the reverse complement.
AGTGTTTTTTCCACACTAATACAAGTGCAAAAGTGGTTTCCTGCACCAAAACAAGTGGAAAAGTGGTTTTTCAACACTAACACAAGTGCGAAAAGTGGTTTTTCAACACTAACACAAGTGCGAAAAGTGTTTTTTCCACACTAATACAAGTGCAAAAGTGGTTTTCCTGCACCAACACAAGTGCGAAAAGTGGTTTTTCAACACTAACACAAGTGCGGAATGTGGTTTTTCAACACTAACACAAGTGCGAAAAGTGGTTTTTCAACACTAACATAAGTGCGAAAAGTGTTTTTTCCACACTAATACAAGTGCAAAAGTGGTTTCCTGCACCAACACAAGTGTGAAAAGTGGTTTTTCAACACTAACACAAGTGCGAAAAGTGGTTTTTCAACACTAACACAAGTGCGAAAAGTGGTTTTTCAAGACTAACACAAGTGCAAAAAGTGGTTTTTCAACACTATCACAAGTGCAAAAAGTGTTTTTTCCACACTAATACAAGTGCAAAAGTGGTTTCCTGCACCAACACAAGTGCGAAAAGTGGTTTTTCAACACTAACACAAGTGCGAAAAGTGGTTTTTCAACACTAACACAAGTGCGAAAAGTGTTTTTTCCACACTAATACAAGTGCAAAAGTGGTTTCCTGCACCAACACAAGTGCGAAAAGTGGTTTTTCAACACTAACGCAAGTGCGAAAAGTGGTTTTTCAACACTAACACAAGTGCAAAAAGTGGTTTTTCAACACTAACACAAGTGCGAAAAGTGGTTTTCAACACTAACACAAGTGCAAAAAGTGGTTTTTCCACACTAATACAAGTGCAAAAGTGGTTTCCTGCACCAACACATGTGCGAAAAGTGGTTTTTCAACACCAACACAAGTGCGAAAAGTGGTTTTTCAACACTATCACAAGTGCAAAAAGTGGTTTTTCCACACTAATACAAGTGCAAAAGTGGTTTCCTGCACCAACACAAGTGCGAAAAGTGGTTTTTCAACACTAACACAAGTGTGTAAAGTGGTTTTTCAACACTAACACAGGTCCAAAAAGTGGTTTTTCCACACTAATACAAGTGCAAAAGTGGTTTCCTGCACCAACACAAGTGCGAAAAGTGGTTTTTCAACACTAACACAAGTGCGAAAAGTGGTTTTTCCACATTGATACAAGTGCAAAAGTGGTTTCCTGCACCAACACATGTGCGAAAAGTGGTTTTTCAACACTAACACAAGTGCGAAAAGTGGTTTTTCAACACTAACACAAGTGCGAAAAGTGGTTTTTCAACACTAACACAAGTGCAAAAAGTGGTTTTTCCACACTAATACAAGTGCAAAAGTGGTTTCCTGCACCAACATAAGTGCGAAAAGTGTTTTTTCCACACTAATACAAGTGCAAAAGTGGTTTCCTGCACCAACACAAGTGCGAAAAGTGGTTTTTCAACACTAACACAAGTGCGAAAAGTGGTTTTTCCACATTAATACAAGTGCAAAAGTGGTTTCCTGCACCAACACAAGTGCGAAAAGTGGTTTTTCAACACTAACACAAGTGCGAAAAGTGGATTTTCAACACTAACACAAGTGCGAAAAGTGGTTTTTCAACACTATCACAAGTGCAAAAAGTGTTTTTTCCACACTAATACAAGTGCAAAAGTGGTTTCCTGCACCAACACAAGTGCGAAAAGTGGTTTTTCAACACTAACACAAGTGCGGAATGTGGTTTTTCAACACTAACACAAGTGCGAAAAGTGGTTTTTCAACACTAACATAAGTGCGAAAAGTGTTTTTTCCACACTAATACAAGTGCAAAAGTGGTTTCCTGCACCAACACAAGTGTGAAAAGTGGTTTTTCAACACTAACACAAGTGCGAAAAGTGGTTTTTCAACACTAACACAAGTGCGAAAAGTGGTTTTTCAAGACTAACACAAGTGCAAAAAGTGGTTTTTCAACACTATCACAAGTGCAAAAAGTGTTTTTTCCACACTAATACAAGTGCAAAAGTGGTTTCCTGCACCAACACAAGTGCAAAAAGTGTTTTTTCAACACTAACACAAGTGCGAAAAGTGGTTTTTCAACACTAACTCAAGTGCGAAAAGTGTTTTTTCCACACTAATACAAGTGCAAAAGTGGTTTCCTGCACCAACACAAGTGCGAAAAGTGGTTTTTCAACACTAACACAAGTGCGAAAAGTGGTTTTTCAACACTAACACAAGTGCAAAAAGTGGTTTTTCAACACTAACACAAGTGCGAAAAGTGGTTTTTCAACACTAACACAAGTGCAAAAAGTGGTTTTTCCACACTAATACAAGAGCAAAAGTGGTTTCCTGCACCAACACATCTGCGAAAAGTGGTTTTTCAACACCAACACAAGTGCGAAAAGTGGTTTTTCAACACTATCACAAGTGCAAAAAGTGGTTTTTCCACACTAATACAAGTGCAAAAGTGGTTTCCTGCACCAACACAAGTGCGAAAAGTGGTTTTTCAACACTAACACAAGTGTGAAAAGTGGTTTTTCAACACTAACACAAGTGCAAAAAGTGGTTTTTCCACACTAATACAAGTGCAAAAGTGGTTTCCTGCACCAACACAAGTGCGAAAAGTGGTTTTTCAACACTAACACAAGTGCGAAAAGTGGTTTTTCAACACTATCACAAGTGCGAAAAGTGGTTTTTCAACACTAACGCAAGTGCGAAAAGTGTTTTTTCCACACTAATACAAGTGCGAAAGTGGTTTCCTGCACCAACACAAGTGTGAAAAGTGGTTTTTCAACACTAACACAAGTGCGAAAAGTGGTTTTTCAACACTAACACAAGTGCAAAAAGTGGTTTTTCAACACTAACACAAGTGCAAAAAGTGGTTTTTCAACACTATCACAAGTGCAAAAAGTGTTTTTTCCACACTAATACAAGTGCAAAAGTGGTTTCCTGCACCAACACAAGTGCGAAAAGTGGTTTTTCAACACTAACACAAGTGCGAAAAGTGGTTTTTCAACACTAACACAAGTGCAAAAAGTGGTTTTTCCACACTAATACAAGTGCAAAAGTGGTTTCCTGCACCAACACAAGTGCGAAAAGTGGTTTTTCAACACTAACACAAGTGCGAAAAGTGGTTTTTCAACACTATCACAAGTGCAAAAAGTGTTTTTTCCACACTAATACAAGTGCAAAAGTGGTTTCCTGCACCAATACAAGTGCGAAAGGTGGTTTTTCAACACTAACAGAGGTGCGAAAAGTGATTTTTCAACACTATCACAAGTGCAAAAAGTGGTTTTTCCACACTAATACAAGTTCAAAAGTGGTTTCCTGCACCAACACAAGTGCAAAAAGTGTTTTTTCAACACTAACACAAGTGCGAAAAGTGGTTTTTCAACACTAACACAAGTGCAAAAAGTGGTTTTTCAACACTAACACAAGTGCGAAAAGTGGTTTTTCAACACTAACACAAGTGCAAAAAGTGGTTTTTGCGCACTAATACAAGTGCAAAAGTGGTTTCCTGCACCAACACATGTGCGAAAAGTGGTTTTTCAACACCAACACAAGTGCAAAAAGTGGTTTTTCAACACTATCACAAGTGCAAAAAGTGGTTTTTCCACACTAATACAAGTGCAAAAGTGGTTTCCTGCACCAACACAAGTGCGAAAAGTGGTTTTTCAACACTAACACAAGTGCGAAAAGTGGTTTTTCAACACTACCACAAGTGCAAAAAGTGTTTTTTCCACACTAATACAAGTGCAAAAGTGGTTTCCTGCACCAACACAAGTGCGAAAAGTGGTTTTTCAACACTAACACAAGTGCGAAAAGTGGTATTTCAACACTAACACAAGTGCGAAAAGTGGTTTTTCCACACTAATACAAGTGCAAAAGTGGTTTCCTGCACCAACACAAGTGCGAAAAGTGGTTTTTCAACACTAACACAAGTGCGAAAAGTGTTTTTTCCACATTAATACAAGTGCAAAAGTGGTTTCCTGCACCAACACAAGTGCGAAAAGTGGTTTTTCAACACTAACACAAGTGCGAAAAGTGGTTTTTCAACACTAACACAAGTGCGAAAAGTGGTTTTTCAACACTATCACAAGTGCAAAAAGTGTTTTTTCCACACTAATACAAGTGCAAAAGTGGTTTCCTGCACCAACACAAGTGCAAAAGTGGTTTTTCAACACTAACACAAGTGCAAAAAGTGGTTTTTCAACACTAACACAAGTGCGAAAAGTGTTTTTTCCACACTAATACAAGTGCAAAAGTGGTTTTCCTGCACCAACACAAGTGCGAAAAGTGGTTTTTCAACACTAACACAAGTGCGGAATGTGGTTTTTCAACACTAACACAAGTGCGAAAAGTGGTTTTTCAACACTAACATAAGTGCGAAAAGTGTTTTTTCCACACTAATACAAGTGCAAAAGTGGTTTCCTGCACCAACACAAGTGTGAAAAGTGGTTTTTCAACACTAACACAAGTGCGAAAAGTGGTTTTTCAACACTAACACAAGTGCGAAAAGTGGTTTTTCAAGACTAACACAAGTGCAAAAAGTGGTTTTTCAACACTATCACAAGTGCAAAAAGTGTTTTTTCCACACTAATACAAGTGCAAAAGTGGTTTCCTGCACCAACACAAGTACGAAAAGTGGTGTTTCAACACTAACACAAGTGCGAAAAGTGGTTTTTCAACACTAACACAAGTGCGAAAAGTGTTTTTTCCACACTAATACAAGTGCAAAAGTGGTTTCCTGCACCAACACAAGTGCGAAAAGTGGTTTTTCAACACTAACACAAGTGCGAAAAGTGGTTTTTCAACACTAACACAAGTGCAAAAAGTGGTTTTTCAACACTAACACAAGTGCGAAAAGTGGTTTTTCAACACTAACACAAGTGCAAAAAGTGGTTTTTCCACACTAATACAAGTGCAAAAGTGGTTTCCTGCACCAACACATGTGCGAAAAGTGGTTTTTCAACACCAACACAAGTGCGAAAAGTGGTTTTTCAACACTATCACAAGTGCAAAAAGTGGTTTTTCCACACTAATACAAGTGCAAAAGTGGTTTCCTGCACCAACACAAGTGCGAAAAGTGGTTTTTCAACACTAACACAAGTGTGAAAAGTGGTTTTTCAACACTAACACAAGTGCAAAAAGTGGTTTTTCCACACTAATACAAGTGCAAAAGTGGTTTCCTGCACCAACACAAGTGCGAAAAGTGGTTTTTCAACACTAACACAAGTGCGAAAAGTGGTTTTTCAACACTATCACAAGTGCAAAAAGTGTTTTTTCCACACTAATACAAGTGCAAAAGTGGTTTCCTGCACCAATACAAGTGTGAAAGGTGGTTTTTCAACACTAACAGAAGTGCGAAAAGTGATTTTTCAACACTATCACAAGTGCAAAAAGTGGTTTTTCCACACTAATACAAGTGCAAAAGTGGTTTCCTGCACCAACACAAGTACAAAAAGTGGTTTTTCAACACTAACACAAGTGCGAAAAGTGGTTTTTCAACACTAACACAAGTGCAAAAAGTGGTTTTTCAACACTAACACAAGTGCGAAAAGTGGTTTTCAACACTAACACAAGTGCAAAAAGTGGTTTTTCCACACTAATACAAGTGCAAAAGTGGTTTCCTGCACCAACACATGTGCAAAAAGTGGTTTTTCAACACCAACACAAGTGCGAAAAGTGGTTTTTCAACACTAACACAAGTGCGAAAAGTGGTTTTTCAACACTATCACAAGTGCGAAAAGTGGTTTTTCAACACTAACGCAAGTGCGAAAAGTGTTTTTTCCACACTAATACAAGTGCGAAAGTGGTTTCCTGCACCAACACAAGTGTGAAAAGTGGTTTTTCAACACTAACACAAGTTCGAAAAGTGGTTTTTCAACACTAACACAAGTGCAAAAAGTGGTTTATCAACACTAACACAAGTGCAAAAAGTGGTTTTTCAACACTATCACAAGTGCAAAAAGTGTTTTTTCCACACTAATACAAGTGCAAAAGTGGTTTCCTGCACCAACACAAGCGCGAAAAGTGGTTTTTCAACACTAACACAAGTGCGAAAAGTGGTTTTTCAACACTAACACAAGTGCAAAAAGTGGTTTAACACACTAATACAAGAGCAAAAGTGGTTTCCTGCACCAACACATGTGCGAAAAGTGGTTTTTCAACACCAACACAAGTGCGAAAAGTGGTTTTTCAACACTATCACAAGTGCAAAAAGTGGTTTTTCCACACTAATACAAGTGCAAAAGTGGTTTCCTGCACCAACACAAGTGCGAAAAGTGGTTTTTCAACACTAACACAAGTGCAAAAAGTGGTTTTTCAACACTAACACAAGTGCAAAAAGTGGTTTTTCCACACTAATACAAGTGCAAAAGTGGTTTCCTGCACCAACACATGTGCGAAAAGTGGTTTTTCAACACCAACACAAGTGCGAAAAGTGGTTTTTCAACACTATCACAAGTGCAAAAAGTGTTTTTTTCCACACTAATACAAGTGCAAAAGTGGTTTCCTGCACCAACACAAGTGCGAAAAGTGGTTTTTCAACACTAACACAAGTGTGAAAAGTGGTTTTTCAATACTAACACAAGTGCAAAAAGTGGTTTTTCCACACTAATACAAGTGCAAAAGTGGTTTCCTGCACCAACACAAGTGCGAAAAGTGGTTTTTCAACACTAACACAAGTGCGAAAAGTGGTTTTTCAACACTATCACAAGTGCGAAAAGTGGTTTTCAACACTAACGCAAGTGCGAAAAGTGTTTTTTTCCACACTAATACAAGTGCGAAAGTGGTTTCCTGCACCAACACAAGTGTGAAAAGTGGTTTTTCAACACTAACACAAGTGCGAAAAGTGGTTTTTCAACACTAACACAAGTGCAAAAAGTGGTTTTTCAACACTAACACAAGTGCAAAAAGTGGTTTTTCAACACTACCACAAGTGCAAAAAGTGTTTTTTCCACACTAATACAAGTGCAAAAGTGGTTTCCTGCACCAACACAAGCGCGAAAAGTTGTTTTTCAACACTAACACAAGTGCGAAAAGTGGTTTTTCAACACTAACACAAGTGCAAAAAGTGGTTTTTCCACACTAATACAAGTGCAAAAGTGGTTTCCTGCACCAACACAAGTGCGAAAAGTGGTTTTTCAACACTAACACAAGTGCGAAAAGTGGTTTTTCAACACTATCACAAGTGCAAAAAGTGTTTTTTCCACACTAATACAAGTGCAAAAGTGGTTTCCTGCACCAATACAAGTGCGAAAGGTGGTTTTTCAACACTAACAGAGGTGCGAAAAGTGATTTTTCAACACTATCACAAGTGCAAAAAGTGGTTTTTCCACACTAATACAAGTTCAAATGTGGTTTCCTGCACCAACACAAGTGCAAAAAGTGTTTTTTCAACACTAACACAAGTGCGAAAAGTGGTTTTTCAACACTAACACAAGTGCAAAAAGTGGTTTTTCAACACTAACACAAGTGCGAAAAGTGGTTTTTCAACACTAACACAAGTGCAAAAAGTGGTTTTTCCACACTAATACAAGTGCAAAAGTGGTTTCCTGCACCAACACATGTGCGAAAAGTGGTTTTTCAACACCAACACAAGTGCAAAAAGTGGTTTTTCAACACTATCACAAGTGCAAAAAGTGGTTTTTCCACACTAATACAAGTGCAAAAGTGGTTTCCTGCACCAACACAAGTGCGAAAAGTGGTTTTTCAACACTAACACAAGTGCGAAAAGTGGTATTTCAACACTAACACAAGTGCGAAAAGTAGTTTTTCCACACTAATACAAGTGCAAAAGTGGTTTCCTGCACCAACACAAGTGCGAAAAGTGGTTTTTCAACACTAACACAAGTGCGAAAAGTGTTTTTTTCCACATTAATACAAGTGCAAAAGTGGTTTCCTGCACCAACACAAGTGCGAAAAGTGGTTTTCCAACACTAACACAAGTGCGAAAAGTGGTTTTTCAACACTAACACAAGTGCGAAAAGTGGTTTTTCAACACTATCACAAGTGCAAAAAGTGTTTTTTCCACACTAATACAAGTGCAAAAGTGGTTTCCTGCACCAACACAAGTGGAAAAGTGGTTTTTCAACACTAACACAAGTGCGAAAAGTGGTTTTTCAACACTAACACAAGTGCGAAAAGTGTTTTTTCCACACTAATACAAGTGCAAAAGTGGTTTTCCTGCACCAACACAAGTGCGAAAAGTGGTTTTTCAACACTAACACAAGTGCGGAATGTGGTTTTTCAACACTAACACAAGTGCGAAAAGTGGTTTTTCAACACTAACATAAGTGCGAAAAGTGTTTTTTCCACACTAATACAAGTGCAAAAGTGGTTTCCTGCACCAACACAAGTGTGAAAAGTGGTTTTTCAACACTAACACAAGTGCGAAAAGTGGTTTTTCAACACTAACACAAGTGCGAAAAGTGGTTTTTCAAGACTAACAACAAGTGCAAAAAGTGGTTTTTCAACACTATCACAAGTGCAAAAAGTGTTTTTTCCACACTAATACAAGTGCAAAAGTGGTTTCCTGCACCAACACAAGTGCGAAAAGTGGTTTTTCAACACTAACACAAGTGCGAAAAGTGGTTTTTCAACACTAACACAAGTGCGAAAAGTGTTTTTTCCACACTAATACAAGTGCAAAAGTGGTTTCCTGCACCAACACAAGTGCGAAAAGTGGTTTTTCAACACTAACGCAAGTGCGAAAAGTGGTTTTTTCAACACTAACACAAGTGCAAAAAGTGGTTTTTCAACACTAACACAAGTGCGAAAAGTGGTTTTCAACACTAACACAAGTGCAAAAAGTGGTTTTTCCACACTAATACAAGTGCAAAAGTGGTTTCCTGCACCAACACATGTGCGAAAAGTGGTTTTTCAACACCAACACAAGTGCGAAAAGTGGTTTTTCAACACTATCACAAGTGCAAAAAGTGGTTTTTCCACACTAATACAAGTGCAAAAGTGGTTTCCTGCACCAACACAAGTGCGAAAAGTGGTTTTTCAACACTAACACAAGTGTGTAAAGTGGTTTTTCAACACTAACACAAGTCCAAAAAGTGGTTTTTCCACACTAATACAAGTGCAAAAGTGGTTTCCTGCACCAACACAAGTGCGAAAAGTGGTTTTTCAACACTAACACAAGTGCGAAAAGTGGTTTTTCCACATTAATACAAGTGCAAAAGTGGTTTCCTGCACCAACACATGTGCGAAAAGTGGTTTTTCAACACTAACACAAGTGCGAAAAGTGGTTTTTCAACACTAACACAAGTGCGAAAAGTGGTTTTTCAACACTAACACAAGTGCAAAAAGAGTGTTTTCCACACTAATACAAGTGCAAAAGTGGTTTCCTGCACCAACATAAGTGCGAAAAGTGTTTTTTCCACACTAATACAAGTGCAAAAGTGGTTTCCTGCACCAACACAAGTGCGAAAAGTGGTTTTTCAACACTAACACAAGTGCGAAAAGTGGTTTTTCCACATTAATACAAGTGCAAAAGTGGTTTCCTGCACCAACACAAGTGCGAAAAGTGGTTTTTCAACACTAACACAAGTGCGAAAAGTGGATTTTCAACACTAACACAAGTGCGAAAAGTGGTTTTTCAACACTATCACAAGTGCAAAAAGTGTTTTTTCCACACTAATACAAGTGCAAAAGTGGTTTCCTGCACCAACACAAGTGCGAAAAGTGGTTTTTCAACACTAACACAAGTGCGGAATGTGGTTTTTCAACACTAACACAAGTGCGAAAAGTGGTTTTTCAACACTAACAGTGTGAAAAGTGTTTTTTCCACACTAATACAAGTGCAAAAGTGGTTTCCTGCACCAACACAAGTGTGAAAAGTGGTTTTTCAACACTAACACAAGTGCGAAAAGTGGTTTTTCAACACTAACACAAGTGCGAAAAGTGGTTTTTCAAGACTAACACAAGTGCAAAAAGTGGTTTTTCAACACTATCACAAGTGCAAAAAGTGTTTTTTCCACACTAATACAAGTGCAAAAGTGGTTTCCTGCACCAACACAAGTGCAAAAAGTGTTTTTTCAACACTAACACAAGTGCGAAAAGTGGTTTTTCAACACTAACTCAAGTGCGAAAAGTGTTTTTTCCACACTAATACAAGTGCAAAAGTGGTTTCCTGCACCAACACAAGTGCGAAAAGTGGTTTTTCAACACTAACACAAGTGCGAAAAGTGGTTTTTCAACACTAACACAAGTGCAAAAAGTGGTTTTTCAACACTAACACAAGTGCGAAAAGTGGTTTTTCAACACTAACACAAGTGCAAAAAGTGGTTTTTCCACACTAATACAAGAGCAAAAGTGGTTTCCTGCACCAACACATGTGCGAAAAGTGGTTTTTCAACACCAACACAAGTGCGAAAAGTGGTTTTTCAACACTATCACAAGTGCAAAAAGTGGTTTTTCCACACTAATACAAGTGCAAAAGTGGTTTCCTGCACCAACACAAGTGCGAAAAGTGGTTTTTCAACACTAACACAAGTGTGAAAAGTGGTTTTTCAACACTAACACAAGTGCAAAAAGTGGTTTTTCCACACTAATACAAGTGCAAAAGTGGTTTCCTGCACCAACACAAGTGCGAAAAGTGGTTTTTCAACACTAACACAAGTGCGAAAAGTGGTTTTTCAACACTATCACAAGTGCGAAAAGTGGTTTTTCAACACTAACGCAAGTGCGAAAAGTGTTTTTTCCACACTAATACAAGTGCGAAAGTGGTTTCCTGCACCAACACAAGTGTGAAAAGTGGTTTTTCAACACTAACACAAGTGCGAAAAGTGGTTTTTCAACACTAACACAAGTGCAAAAAGTGGTTTTTCAACACTAACACAAGTGCAAAAAGTGGTTTTTCAACACTATCACAAGTGCAAAAAGTGTTTTTTCCACACTAATACAAGTGCAAAAGTGGTTTCCTGCACCAACACAAGTGCGAAAAGTGGTTTTTCAACACTAACACAAGTGCGAAAAGTGGTTTTTCAACACTAACACAAGTGCAAAAAGTGGTTTTTCCACACTAATACAAGTGCAAAAGTGGTTTCCTGCACCAACACAAGTGCGAAAAGTGGTTTTTCAACACTAACACAAGTGCGAAAAGTGGTTTTTCAACACTATCACAAGTGCAAAAAGTGTTTTTTCCACACTAATACAAGTGCAAAAGTGGTTTCCTGCACCAATACAAGTGCGAAAGGTGGTTTTTCAACACTAACAGAGGTGCGAAAAGTGATTTTTCAACACTATCACAAGTGCAAAAAGTGGTTTTTCCACACTAATACAAGTTCAAAAGTGGTTTCCTGCACCAACACAAGTGCAAAAAGTGTTTTTTCAACACTAACACAAGTGCGAAAAGTGGTTTTTCAACACTAACACAAGTGCAAAAAGTGGTTTTTCAACACTAACACAAGTGCGAAAAGTGGTTTTTCAACACTAACACAAGTGCAAAAAGTGGTTTTTCCACACTAATACAAGTGCAAAAGTGGTTTCCTGCACCAACACATGTGCGAAAAGTGGTTTTTCAACACCAACACAAGTGCAAAAAGTGGTTTTTCAACACCTATCACAAGTGCAAAAAGTGGTTTTTCACACTAATACAAGTGCAAAAGTGGTTTTCCTGCACCAACACAAGTGCGAAAAGTGTTTTTCAACACTAACACAAGTGCGAAAAGTGGTTTTTCAACACTACCACAAGTGCAAAAAGTGTTTTTTCCACACTAATACAAGTGCAAAAGTGGTTTCCTGCACCAACACAAGTGCGAAAAGTGGTTTTTCAACACTAACACAAGTGCGAAAAGTGGTATTTCAACACTAACACAAGTGTGAAAAGTGGTTTTTCCACACTAATACAAGTGCAAAAGTGGTTTCCTGCACCAACACAAGTGCGAAAAGTGGTTTTTCAACACTAACACAAGTGCGAAAAGTGTTTTTTCCACATTAATACAAGTGCAAAAGTGGTTTCCTGCACCAACACAAGTGCGAAAAGTGGTTTTTCAACACTAACACAAGTGCGAAAAGTGGTTTTTCAACACTAACACAAGTGCGAAAAGTGGTTTTTCAACACTATCACAAGTGCAAAAAGTGTTTTTTCCACACTAATACAAGTGCAAAAGTGGTTTCCTGCACCAACACAAGTGCAAAAGTGGTTTTTCAACACTAACACAAGTGCAAAAAGTGGTTTTTCAACACTAACAAAAGTGCAAAAAGTGGTTTTTCCACACTAATACAAGTGCAAAAGTGGTTTCCTGCACCAACACATGTGCAAAAAGTGGTTTTTCAACACCAACACAAGTGCGAAAAGTGGTTTTTCAACACTAACACAAGTGCGAAAAGTGGTTTTTCAACACTATCACAAGTGCGAAAAGTGGTTTTTCAACACTAACGCAAGTGCAAAAAGTGTTTTTTCCACACTAATACAAGTGCGAAAGTGGTTTCCTGCACCAACACAAGTGTGAAAAGTGGTTTTTCAACACTAACACAAGTGCGAAAAGTGGTTTTTCAACACTAACACAAGTGCAAAAAGTGGTTTTTCAACACTAACACAAGTGCAAAAAGTGGTTTTTCAACACTATCACAAGTGCAAAAAGTGTTTTTTCCACACTAATACAAGTGCAAAAGTGGTTTCCTGCACCAACACAAGCGCGAAAAGTGGTTTTTCAACACTAACACAAGTGCGAAAAGTGGTTTTTCAACACTAACACAAGTGCAAAAAGTGGTTTTTCCACACTAATACAAGTGCAAAAGTGGTTTCCTGCACCAACACAAGTGCGAAAAGTGGTTTTTCAACACTAACACAAGTGCGAAAAGTGGTTTTTCAACACTATCACAAGTGCAAAAAGTGTTTTTTCCACACTAATACAAGTGCAAAAGTGGTTTCCTGCACCAATACAAGTGCGAAAGGTGGTTTTTCAACACTAACAGAGGTGCGAAAAGTGATTTTTCAACACTATCACAAGTGCAAAAAGTGGTTTTTCCACACTAATACAAGTTCAAATGTGGTTTCCTGCACCAACACAAGTGCAAAAAGTGTTTTTTCAACACTAACACAAGTGCGAAAAGTGGTTTTTCAACACTAACACAAGTGCAAAAAGTGGTTTTTCAACACTAACACAAGTGCGAAAAGTGGTTTTTCAACACTAACACAAGTGCAAAAAGTGGTTTTTCCACACTAATACAAGTGCAAAAGTGGTTTCCTGCACCAACACATGTGCGAAAAGTGGTTTTTCAACACCAACACAAGTGCAAAAAGTGGTTTTTCAACACTATCACAAGTGCAAAAAGTGGTTTTTCCACACTAATACAAGTGCAAAAGTGGTTTCCTGCACCAACACAAGTGCGAAAAGTGGTTTTTCAACACTAACACAAGTGCGAAAAGTGGTTTTTCAACACTACCACAAGTGCAAAAAGTGTTTTTTCCACACTAATACAAGTGCAAAAGTGGTTTCCTGCACCAACACAAGTGCGAAAAGTGGTTTTTCAACACTAACACAAGTGCGAAAAGTGGTATTTCAACACTAACACAAGTGCGAAAAGTGGTTTTTCCACACTAATACAAGTGCAAAAGTGGTTTCCTGCACCAACACAAGTGCGAAAAGTGGTTTTTCAACACTAACACAAGTGCGAAAAGTGTTTTTTCCACATTAATACAAGTGCAAAAGTGGTTTCCTGCACCAACACAAGTGCGAAAAGTGGTTTTTCAACACTAACACAAGTGCGAAAAGTGGTTTTTCAACACTAACACAAGTGCGAAAAGTGGTTTTTCAACACTATCACAAGTGCAAAAAGTGTTTTTTCCACACTAATACAAGTGCAAAAGTGGTTTCCTGCACCAACACAAGTGGAAAAGTGGTTTTTCAACACTAACACAAGTGCGAAAAGTGGTTTTTCAACACTAACACAAGTGCGAAAAGTGTTTTTTCCACACTAATACAAGTGCAAAAGTGGTTTTCCTGCACCAACACAAGTGCGAAAAGTGGTTTTTCAACACTAACACAAGTGCGGAATGTGGTTTTTCAACACTAACACAAGTGCGAAAAGTGGTTTTTCAACACTAACATAAGTGCGAAAAGTGTTTTTTCCACACTAATACAAGTGCAAAAGTGGTTTCCTGCACCAACACAAGTGTGAAAAGTGGTTTTTCAACACTAACACAAGTGCGAAAAGTGGTTTTTCAACACTAACACAAGTGCGAAAAGTGGTTTTTCAAGACTAACACAAGTGCAAAAAGTGGTTTTTCAACACTATCACAAGTGCAAAAAGTGTTTTTTCCACACTAATACAAGTGCAAAAGTGGTTTCCTGCACCAACACAAGTGCGAAAAGTGGTTTTTCAACACTAACACAAGTGCGAAAAGTGGTTTTTCTACACTAACACAAGTGCGAAAAGTGTTTTTTCCACACTAATACAAGTGCAAAAGTGGTTTCCTGCACCAACACAAGTGCGAAAAGTGGTTTTTCAACACTAACGCAAGTGCGAAAAGTGGTTTTTCAACACTAACACAAGTGCAAAAAGTGGTTTTTCAACACTAACACAAGTGCGAAAAGTGGTTTTCAACACTAACACAAGTGCAAAAAGTGGTTTTTCCACACTAATACAAGTGCAAAAGTGGTTTCCTGCACCAACACATGTGCGAAAAGTGGTTTTTCAACACCAACACAAGTGCGAAAAGTGGTTTTTCAACACTATCACAAGTGCAAAAAGTGGTTTTTCCACACTAATACAAGTGCAAAAGTGGTTTCCTGCACCAACACAAGTGCGAAAAGTGGTTTTTCAACACTAACACAAGTGTGTAAAGTGGTTTTTCAACACTAACACAAGTCCAAAAAGTGGTTTTTCCACACTAATACAAGTGCAAAAGTGGTTTCCTGCACCAACACAAGTGCGAAAAGTGGTTTTTCAACACTAACACAAGTGCGAAAAGTGGTTTTTCCACATTAATACAAGTGCAAAAGTGGTTTCCTGCACCAACACAAGTGCGAAAAGTGGTTTTTCAACACTAACACAAGTGTGTAAAGTGGTTTTTCAACAATAACACAAGTCCAAAAAGTGGTTTTTCCACACTAATACAAGTGCAAAAGTGGTTTCCTGCACCAACACAAGTGCGAAAAGTGGTTTTTCAACACTAACACACGTGCGAAAAGTGGTTTTTCCACATTAATACAAGTGCAAAAGTGGTTTCCTGCACCAACACAAGTGCGAAAAGTGGTTTTTCAACACTAACACAAGTGCGAAAAGTGGTTTTTCAACACTAACACAAGTGCGAAAAGTGGTTTTTCAACACTAACATAAGTGCGAAAAGTGTTTTTTCCACACTAATACAAGTGCAAAAGTGGTTTCCTGCACCAACACAAGTGTGAAAAGTGGTTTTTCAACACTAACACAAGTGCGAAAAGTGGTTTTTCAACACTAACACAAGTGCGAAAAGTGGTTTTTCAAGACTAACACAAGTGCAAAAAGTGGTTTTTCAACACTATCACAAGTGCAAAAAGTGTTTTTTCCACACTAATACAAGTGCAAAAGTGGTTTCCTGCACCAACACAAGTGCGAAAAGTGGTTTTTCAACACTAACACAAGTGCGAAAAGTGGTTTTTCAACACTAACACAAGTGCGAAAAGTGTTTTTTCCACACTAATACAAGTGCAAAAGTGGTTTCCTGCACCAACACAAGTGCGAAAAGTGGTTTTTCAACACTAACGCAAGTGCGAAAAGTGGTTTTTCAACACTAACACAAGTGCAAAAAGTGGTTTTTCAACACTAACACAAGTGCGAAAAGTGGTTTTCAACACTAACACAAGTGCAAAAAGTGGTTTTTCCACACTAATACAAGTGCAAAAGTGGTTTCCTGCACCAACACATGTGCGAAAAGTGGTTTTTCAACACCAACACAAGTGCGAAAAGTGGTTTTTCAACACTATCACAAGTGCAAAAAGTGGTTTTTCCACACTAATACAAGTGCAAAAGTGGTTTCCTGCACCAACACAAGTGCGAAAAGTGGTTTTTCAACACTAACACAAGTGTGTAAAGTGGTTTTTCAACACTAACACAAGTCCAAAAAGTGGTTTTTCCACACTAATACAAGTGCAAAAGTGGTTTCCTGCACCAACACAAGTGCGAAAAGTGGTTTTTCAACACTAACACAAGTGCGAAAAGTGGTTTTTCCACATTAATACAAGTGCAAAAGTGGTTTCCTGCACCAACACAAGTGCGAAAAGTGGTTTTTCAACACTAACACAAGTGCGAAAAGTGGTTTTTCAACACTAACACAAGTGCGAAAAGTGGTTTTTCAACACTAACACAAGTGCAAAAAGTGGTTTTTCCACACTAATACAAGTGCAAAAGTGGTTTCCTGCACCAACATAAGTGCGAAAAGTGTTTTTTCCACACTAATACAAGTGCAAAACTGGTTTCCTGCACAAACACAAGTGCGAAAAGTGGTTTTTCAACACTAACACAAGTGCGAAAAGTGGTTTTTCCACATTAATACAAGTGCAAAAGTGGTTTCCTGCACCAACACAAGTGCGAAAAGTGGTTTTTCAACACTAACACAAGTGCGAAAAGTGGATTTTCAACACTAACACAAGTGCGAAAAGTGGTTTTTCAACACTATCACAAGTGCAAAAAGTGTTTTTTCCACACTAATACAAGTGCAAAAGTGGTTTCCTGCACCAACACAAGTGCGAAAAGTGGTTTTTCAACACTAACACAAGTGCGGAATGTGGTTTTTCAACACTAACACAAGTGCGAAAAGTGGTTTTTCAACACTAACATAAGTGCGAAAAGTGTTTTTTCCACACTAATACAAGTGCAAAAGTGGTTTCCTGCACCAACACAAGTGTGAAAAGTGGTTTTTCAACACTAACACAAGTGCGAAAAGTGGTTTTTCAACACTAACACAAGTGCGAAAAGTGATTTTTCAAGACTAACACAAGTGCAAAAAGTGGTTTTTCAACACTATCACAAGTGCAAAAAGTGTTTTTTCCACACTAATACAAGTGCAAAAGTGGTTTCCTGCACCAACACAAGTGCAAAAAGTGGTTTTTCAACACTAACACAAGTGCGAAAAGTGGTTTTTCAACACTAACTCTTGTGCGAAAAGTGTTTTTTCCACACTAATACAAGTGCAAAAGTGGTTTCCTGCACCAACACAAGTGCGAAAAGTGGTTTTTCAACACTAACACAAGTGCGAAAAGTGGTTTTTCAACACTAACACAAGTGCAAAAAGTGGTTTTTCAACACTAACACAAGTGCGAAAAGTGGTTTTTCAACACTAACACAAGTGCAAAAAGTGGTTTTTTCCACACTAATACAAGAGCAAAAGTGGTTTCCTGCACCAACACATGTGCGAAAAGTGGTTTTTCAACACCAACACAAGTGCGAAAAGTGGTTTTTCAACACTATCACAAGTGCAAAAAGTGGTTTTTCCACACTAATACAAGTGCAAAAGTGGTTTCCTGCACCAACACAAGTGCGAAAAGTGGTTTTTCAACACTAACACAAGTGTGAAAAGTGGTTTTTCAACACTAACACAAGTGCAAAAAGTGGTTTTTCCACACTAATACAAGTGCAAAAGTGGTTTCCTGCACCAACACAAGTGCGAAAAGTGGTTTTTCAACACTAACACAAGTGCGAAAAGTGGTTTTTCAACACTATCACAAGTGCGAAAAGTGGTTTTTCAACACTAACGCAAGTGCGAAAAGTGTTTTTTCCACACTAATACAAGTGCGAAAGTGGTTTCCTGCACCAACACAAGTGTGAAAAGTGGTTTTTCAACACTAACACAAGTGCGAAAAGTGGTTTTTCAACACTAACACAAGTGCAAAAAGTGGTTTTTCAACACTAACACAAGTGCAAAAAGTGGTTTTTCAACACTATCACAAGTGCAAAAAGTGTTTTTTCCACACTAATACAAGTGCAAAAGTGGTTTCCTGCACCAACACAAGTGCGAAAAGTGGTTTTTCAACACTAACACAAGTGCGAAAAGTGGTTTTTCAACACTAACACAAGTGCAAAAAGTGGTTTTTCCACACTAATACAAGTGCAAAAGTGGTTTCCTGCACCAACACAAGTGCGAAAAGTGGTTTTTCAACACTAACACAAGTGCGAAAAGTGGTTTTTCAACACTATCACAAGTGCAAAAAGTGTTTTTTCCACACTAATACAAGTGCAAAAGTGGTTTCCTGCACCAATACAAGTGCGAAAGGTGGTTTTTCAACACTAACAGAGGTGCGAAAAGTGTTTTTTCCACACTAATACAAGTGCAAAAGTGGTTTCCTGCACCAACACAAGTGTGAAAAGTGGTTTTTCAACACTAACACAAGTGCGAAAAGTGGTTTTTCAACACTAACACAAGTGCGAAAAGTGGTTTTTCAAGACTAACACAAGTGCAAAAAGTGGTTTTTCAACACTATCACAAGTGCAAAAAGTGTTTTTTCCACACTAATACAAGTGCAAAAGTGGTTTCCTGCACCAACACAAGTGCGAAAAGTGGTTTTTCAACACTAACACAAGTGCGAAAAGTGGTTTTTCTACACTAACACAAGTGCGAAAAGTGTTTTTTCCACACTAATACAAGTGCAAAAGTGGTTTCCTGCACCAACACAAGTGCGAAAAGTGGTTTTTCAACACTAACGCAAGTGCGAAAAGTGGTTTTTCAACACTAACACAAGTGCAAAAAGTGGTTTTTCAACACTAACACAAGTGCGAAAAGTGGTTTTCAACACTAACACAAGTGCAAAAAGTGGTTTTTCCACACTAATACAAGTGCAAAAGTGGTTTCCTGCACCAACACATGTGCGAAAAGTGGTTTTTCAACACCAACACAAGTGCGAAAAGTGGTTTTTCAACACTATCACAAGTGCAAAAAGTGGTTTTTCCACACTAATACAAGTGCAAAAGTGGTTTCCTGCACCAACACAAGTGCGAAAAGTGGTTTTTCAACACTAACACAAGTGTGTAAAGTGGTTTTTCAACACTAACACAAGTCCAAAAAGTGGTTTTTCCACACTAATACAAGTGCAAAAGTGGTTTCCTGCACCAACACAAGTGCGAAAAGTGGTTTTTCAACACTAACACAAGTGCGAAAAGTGGTTTTTCCACATTAATACAAGTGCAAAAGTGGTTTCCTGCACCAACACAAGTGCGAAAAGTGGTTTTTCAACACTAACACAAGTGCGAAAAGTGGTTTTTCAACACTAACACAAGTGCGAAAAGTGGTTTTTCAACACTATCACAAGTGCAAAAAGTGTTTTTTCCACACTAATACAAGTGCAAAAGTGGTTTCCTGCACCAACACAAGTGCGAAAAGTGGTTTTTCAACACTAACACAAGTGCGAAAAGTGGTTTTTCTACACTAACACAAGTGCGAAAAGTGTTTTTTCCACACTAATACAAGTGCAAAAGTGGTTTCCTGCACCAACACAAGTGCGAAAAGTGGTTTTTCAACACTAACGCAAGTGCGAAAAGTGGTTTTTCAACACTAACACAAGTGCAAAAAGTGGTTTTTCAACACTAACACAAGTGCGAAAAGTGGTTTTCAACACTAACACAAGTGCAAAAAGTGGTTTTTCCACACTAATACAAGTGCAAAAGTGGTTTCCTGCACCAACACATGTGCGAAAAGTGGTTTTTCAACACCAACACAAGTGCGAAAAGTGGTTTTTCAACACTATCACAAGTGCAAAAAGTGGTTTTTCCACACTAATACAAGTGCAAAAGTGGTTTCCTGCACCAACACGAGTGCGAAAAGTGGTTTTTCAACACTAACACAAGTGTGTAAAGTGGTTTTTCAACACTAACACAAGTCCAAAAAGTGGTTTTTCCACACTAATACAAGTGCAAAAGTGGTTTCCTGCACCAACACAAGTGCGAAAAGTGGTTTTTCAACACTAACACAAGTGCGAAAAGTGGTTTTTCCACATTAATACAAGTGCAAAAGTGGTTTCCTGCACCAACACAAGTGCGAAAAGTGGTTTTTCAACACTAACACAAGTGCGAAAAGTGGTTTTTCAACACTAACACAAGTGCGAAAAGTGGTTTTTCAACACTAACACAAGTGCAAAAAGTGGTTTTTCCACACTAATACAAGTGCAAAAGTGGTTTCCTGCACCAACATAAGTGCGAAAAGTGTTTTTTCCACACTAATACAAGTGCAAAACTGGTTTCCTGCACAAACACAAGTGCGAAAAGTGGTTTTTCAACACTAACACAAGTGCGAAAAGTGGTTTTTCCACATTAATACAAGTGCAAAAGTGGTTTCCTGCACCAACACAAGTGCGAAAAGTGGTTTTTCAACACTAACACAAGTGCGAAAAGTGGATTTTCAACACTAACACAAGTGCGAAAAGTGGTTTTTCAACACTATCACAAGTGCAAAAAGTGTTTTTTCCACACTAATACAAGTGCAAAAGTGGTTTCCTGCACCAACACAAGTGCGAAAAGTGGTTTTTCAACACTAACACAAGTGCGGAATGTGGTTTTTCAACACTAACACAAGTGCGAAAAGTGGTTTTTCAACACTAACATAAGTGCGAAAAGTGTTTTTTCCACACTAATACAAGTGCAAAAGTGGTTTCCTGCACCAACACAAGTGTGAAAAGTGGTTTTTCAACACTAACACAAGTGCGAAAAGTGGTTTTTCAACACTAACACAAGTGCGAAAAGTGGTTTTTCAAGACTAACACAAGTGCAAAAAGTGGTTTTTCAACACTATCACAAGTGCAAAAAGTGTTTTTTCCACACTAATACAAGTGCAAAAGTGGTTTCCTGCACCAACACAAGTGCAAAAAGTGGTTTTTCAACACTAACACAAGTGCGAAAAGTGGTTTTTCAACACTAACTCTTGTGCGAAAAGTGTTTTTTCCACACTAATACAAGTGCAAAAGTGGTTTCCTGCACCAACACAAGTGCGAAAAGTGGTTTTTCAACACTAACACAAGTGCGAAAAGTGGTTTTTCAACACTAACACAAGTGCGAAAAGTGGTTTTTCAACACCAACACAAGTGCGAAAAGTGGTTTTTCAACACTATCACAAGTGCAAAAAGTGGTTTTTCCACACTAATACAAGTGCAAAAGTGGTTTCCTGCACCAACACATGTGCGAAAAGTGGTTTTTCAACACCAACACAAGTGCGAAAAGTGGTTTTTCAACACTATCACAAGTGCAAAAAGTGGTTTTTCCACACTAATACAAGTGCAAAAGTGGTTTCCTGCACCAACACGAGTGCGAAAAGTGGTTTTTCAACACTAACACAAGTGTGTAAAGTGGTTTTTCAACACTAACACAAGTCCAAAAAGTGGTTTTTCCACACTAATACAAGTGCAAAAGTGGTTTCCTGCACCAACACAAGTGCGAAAAGTGGTTTTTCAACACTAACACAAGTGCGAAAAGTGGTTTTTCCACATTAATACAAGTGCAAAAGTGGTTTCCTGCACCAACACAAGTGCGAAAAGTGGTTTTTCAACACTAACACAAGTGCGAAAAGTGGTTTTTCAACACTAACACAAGTGCGAAAAGTGGTTTTTCAACACTAACACAAGTGCAAAAAGTGGTTTTTCCACACTAATAGAAGTGCAAAAGTGGTTTCCTGCACCAACATAAGTGCGAAAAGTGTTTTTTCCACACTAATACAAGTGCAAAACTGGTTTCCTGCACAAACACAAGTGCGAAAAGTGGTTTTTCAACACTAACACAAGTGCGAAAAGTGGTTTTTCCACATTAATACAAGTGCAAAAGTGGTTTCCTGCACCAACACAAGTGCGAAAAGTGGTTTTTCAACACTAACACAAGTGCGAAAAGTGGATTTTCAACACTAACACAAGTGCGAAAAGTGGTTTTTCAACACTATCACAAGTGCAAAAAGTGTTTTTTCCACACTAATACAAGTGCAAAAGTGGTTTCCTGCACCAACACAAGTGCGAAAAGTGGTTTTTCAACACTAACACAAGTGCGGAATGTGGTTTTTCAACACTAACACAAGTGCGAAAAGTGGTTTTTCAACACTAACATAAGTGCGAAAAGTGTTTTTTCCACACTAATACAAGTGCAAAAGTGGTTTCCTGCACCAACACAAGTGTGAAAAGTGGTTTTTCAACACTAACACAAGTGCGAAAAGTGGTTTTTCAACACTAACACAAGTGCGAAAAGTGGTTTTTCAAGACTAACACAAGTGCAAAAAGTGGTTTTTCAACACTATCACAAGTGCAAAAAGTGTTTTTTCCACACTAATACAAGTGCAAAAGTGGTTTCCTGCACCAACACAAGTGCAAAAAGTGGTTTTTCAACACTAACACAAGTGCGAAAAGTGGTTTTTCAACACTAACTCTTGTGCGAAAAGTGTTTTTTCCACACTAATACAAGTGCAAAAGTGGTTTCCTGCACCAACACAAGTGCGAAAAGTGGTTTTTCAACACTAACACAAGTGCGAAAAGTGGTTTTTCAACACTAACACAAGTGCAAAAAGTGGTTTTTCAACACTAACACAAGTGCGAAAAGTGGTTTTTCAACACTAACACAAGTGCAAAAAGTGGTTTTTTCCACACTAATACAAGAGCAAAAGTGGTTTCCTGCACCAACACATGTGCGAAAAGTGGTTTTTCAACACCAACACAAGTGCGAAAAGTGGTTTTTCAACACTATCACAAGTGCAAAAAGTGGTTTTTCCACACTAATACAAGTGCAAAAGTGGTTTCCTGCACCAACACAAGTGCGAAAAGTGGTTTTTCAACACTAACACAAGTGTGAAAAGTGGTTTTTCAACACTAACACAAGTGCAAAAAGTGGTTTTTCCACACTAATACAAGTGCAAAAGTGGTTTCCTGCACCAACACAAGTGCGAAAAGTGGTTTTTCAACACTAACACAAGTGCGAAAAGTGGTTTTTCAACACTATCACAAGTGCGAAAAGTGGTTTTTCAACACTAACGCAAGTGCGAAAAGTGTTTTTTCCACACTAATACAAGTGCGAAAGTGGTTTCCTGCACCAACACAAGTGTGAAAAGTGGTTTTTCAACACTAACACAAGTGCGAAAAGTGGTTTTTCAACACTAACACAAGTGCAAAAAGTGGTTTTTCAACACTAACACAAGTGCAAAAAGTGGTTTTTCAACACTATCACAAGTGCAAAAAGTGTTTTTTCCACACTAATACAAGTGCAAAAGTGGTTTCCTGCACCAACACAAGTGCGAAAAGTGGTTTTTCAACACTAACACAAGTGCGAAAAGTGGTTTTTCAACACTAACACAAGTGCAAAAAGTGGTTTTTCCACACTAATACAAGTGCAAAAGTGGTTTCCTGCACCAACACAAGTGCGAAAAGTGGTTTTTCAACACTAACACAAGTGCGAAAAGTGGTTTTTCAACACTATCACAAGTGCAAAAAGTGTTTTTTCCACACTAATACAAGTGCAAAAGTGGTTTCCTGCACCAATACAAGTGCGAAAGGTGGTTTTTCAACACTAACAGAGGTGCGAAAAGTGATTTTTCAACACTATCACAAGTGCAAAAAGTGGTTTTTCCACACTAATACAAGTTCAAAAGTGGTTTCCTGCACCAACACAAGTGCAAAAAGTGTTTTTTCAACACTAACACAAGTGCGAAAAGTGGTTTTTCAACACTAACACAAGTGCAAAAAGTGGTTTTTCAACACTAACACAAGTGCGGAAAGTGGTTTTTCAACACTAACACAAGTGCAAAAAGTGGTTTTTCCACACTAATACAAGTGCAAAAGTGGTTTCCTGCACCAACACATGTGCGAAAAGTGGTTTTTCAACACCAACACAAGTGCAAAAAGTGGTTTTTCAACACTATCACAAGTGCAAAAAGTGGTTTTTCCACACTAATACAAGTGCAAAAGTGGTTTCCTGCACCAACACAAGTGCGAAAAGTGGTTTTTCAACACTAACACAAGTGCGAAAAGTGGTTTTTCAACACTACCACAAGTGCAAAAAGTGTTTTTTCCACACTAATACAAGTGCAAAAGTGGTTTCCTGCACCAACACAAGTGCGAAAAGTGGTTTTTCAACACTAACACAAGTGCGAAAAGTGGTATTTCAACACTAACACAAGTGCGAAAAGTGGTTTTTCCACACTAATACAAGTGCAAAAGTGGTTTCCTGCACCAACACAAGTGCGAAAAGTGGTTTTTCAACACTAACACAAGTGCGAAAAGTGTTTTTTCCACATTAATACAAGTGCAAAAGTGGTTTCCTGCACCAACACAAGTGCGAAAAGTGGTTTTTCAACACTAACACAAGTGCGAAAAGTGGTTTTTCAACACTAACACAAGTGCGAAAAGTGGTTTTTCAACACTATCACAAGTGCAAAAAGTGTTTTTTCCACACTAATACAAGTGCAAAAGTGGTTTCCTGCACCAACACAAGTGCAAAAGTGGTTTTTCAACACTAACACAAGTGCAAAAAGTGGTTTTTCAACACTAACACAAGTGCGAAAAGTGTTTTTTCCACACTAATACAAGTGCAAAAGTGGTTTTCCTGCACCAACACAAGTGCGAAAAGTGGTTTTTCAACACTAACACAAGTGCGGAATGTGGTTTTTCAACACTAACACAAGTGCGAAAAGTGGTTTTTCAACACTAACATAAGTGCGAAAAGTGTTTTTTCCACACTAATACAAGTGCAAAAGTGGTTTCCTGCACCAACACAAGTGTGAAAAGTGGTTTTTCAACACCAACACAAGTGCGAAAAGTGGTTTTTCAACACTAACACAAGTGCGAAAAGTGGTTTTTCAAGACTAACACAAGTGCAAAAAGTGGTTTTTCAACACTATCACAAGTGCAAAAAGTGTTTTTTCCACACTAATACAAGTGCAAAAGTGGTTTCCTGCACCAACACAAGTACGAAAAGTGGTGTTTCAACACTAACACAAGTGCGAAAAGTGGTTTTTCAACACTAACACAAGTGCGAAAAGTGTTTTTTCCACACTAATACAAGTGCAAAAGTGGTTTCCTGCACCAACACAAGTGCGAAAAGTGGTTTTTCAACACTAACACAAGTGCGAAAAGTGGTTTTTCAACACTAACACAAGTGCAAAAAGTGGTTTTTCAACACTAACACAAGTGCGAAAAGTGGTTTTTCAACACTAACACAAGTGCAAAAAGTGGTTTTTCCACACTAATACAAGTGCAAAAGTGGTTTCCTGCACCAACACATGTGCGAAAAGTGTTTTTTCAACACCAACACAAGTGCGAAAAGTGGTTTTTCAACACTATCACAAGTGCAAAAAGTGGTTTTTCCACACTAATACAAGTGCAAAAGTGGTTTCCTGCACCAACACAAGTGCGAAAAGTGGTTTTTCAACACTAACACAAGTGTGAAAAGTGGTTTTTCAACACTAACACAAGTGCAAAAAGTGGTTTTTCCACACTAATACAAGTGCAAAAGTGGTTTCCTGCACCAACACAAGTGCGAAAAGTGGTTTTTCAACACTAACACAAGTGCGAAAAGTGGTTTTTCAACACTATCACAAGTGCAAAAAGTGTTTTTTCCACACTAATACAAGTGCAAAAGTGGTTTCCTGCACCAATACAAGTGTGAAAGGTGGTTTTTCAACACTAACAGAAGTGCGAAAAGTGATTTTTCAACACTATCACAAGTGCAAAAAGTGGTTTTTCCACACTAATACAAGTGCAAAAGTGGTTTCCTGCACCAACACAAGTACAAAAAGTGGTTTTTCAACACTAACACAAGTGCGAAAAGTGGTTTTTCAACACTAACACAAGTGCAAAAAGTGGTTTTTCAACACTATCACAAGTGCAAAAAGTGTTTTTTCCACACTAATACAAGTGCAAAAGTGGTTTCCTGCACCAACACAAGTGCAAAAAGTGGTTTTTCAACACTAACACAAGTGCGAAAAGTGGTTTTTCAACACTAACTCTTGTGCGAAAAGTGTTTTTTCCACACTAATACAAGTGCAAAAGTGGTTTCCTGCACCAACACAAGTGCGAAAAGTGGTTTTTCAACACTAACACAAGTGCGAAAAGTGGTTTTTCAACACTAACACAAGTGCAAAAAGTGGTTTTTCAACACTAACACAAGTGCGAAAAGTGGTTTTTCAACACTAACACAAGTGCAAAAAGTGGTTTTTTCCACACTAATACAAGAGCAAAAGTGGTTTCCTGCACCAACACATGTGCGAAAAGTGGTTTTTCAACACCAACACAAGTGCGAAAAGTGGTTTTTCAACACTATCACAAGTGCAAAAAGTGGTTTTTCCACACTAATACAAGTGCAAAAGTGGTTTCCTGCACCAACACAAGTGCGAAAAGTGGTTTTTCAACACTAACACAAGTGTGAAAAGTGGTTTTTCAACACTAACACAAGTGCAAAAAGTGGTTTTTCCACACTAATACAAGTGCAAAAGTGGTTTCCTGCACCAACACAAGTGCGAAAAGTGGTTTTTCAACACTAACACAAGTGCGAAAAGTGGTTTTTCAACACTATCACAAGTGCGAAAAGTGGTTTTTCAACACTAACGCAAGTGCGAAAAGTGTTTTTTCCACACTAATACAAGTGCGAAAGTGGTTTCCTGCACCAACACAAGTGTGAAAAGTGGTTTTTCAACACTAACACAAGTGCGAAAAGTGGTTTTTCAACACTAACACAAGTGCAAAAAGTGGTTTTTCAACACTAACACAAGTGCAAAAAGTGGTTTTTCAACACTATCACAAGTGCAAAAAGTGTTTTTTCCACACTAATACAAGTGCAAAAGTGGTTTCCTGCACCAACACAAGTGCGAAAAGTGGTTTTTCAACACTAACACAAGTGCGAAAAGTGGTTTTTCAACACTAACACAAGTGCAAAAAGTGGTTTTTCCACACTAATACAAGTGCAAAAGTGGTTTCCTGCACCAACACAAGTGCGAAAAGTGGTTTTTCAACACTAACACAAGTGCGAAAAGTGGTTTTTCAACACTATCACAAGTGCAAAAAGTGTTTTTTCCACACTAATACAAGTGCAAAAGTGGTTTCCTGCACCAATACAAGTGCGAAAGGTGGTTTTTCAACACTAACAGAGGTGCGAAAAGTGATTTTTCAACACTATCACAAGTGCAAAAAGTGGTTTTTCCACACTAATACAAGTTCAAAAGTGGTTTCCTGCACCAACACAAGTGCAAAAAGTGTTTTTTCAACACTAACACAAGTGCGAAAAGTGGTTTTTCAACACTAACACAAGTGCAAAAAGTGGTTTTTCAACACTAACACAAGTGCGAAAAGTGGTTTTTCAACACTAACACAAGTGCAAAAAGTGGTTTTTCCACACTAATACAAGTGCAAAAGTGGTTTCCTGCACCAACACATGTGCGAAAAGTGGTTTTTCAACACCAACACAAGTGCAAAAAGTGGTTTTTCAACACTATCACAAGTGCAAAAAGTGGTTTTTCCACACTAATACAAGTGCAAAAGTGGTTTCCTGCACCAACACAAGTGCGAAAAGTGGTTTTTCAACACTAACACAAGTGCGAAAAGTGGTTTTTCAACACTACCACAAGTGCAAAAAGTGTTTTTTCCACACTAATACAAGTGCAAAAGTGGTTTCCTGCACCAACACAAGTGCGAAAAGTGGTTTTTCAACACTAACACAAGTGCGAAAAGTGGTATTTCAACACTAACACAAGTGCGAAAAGTGGTTTTTCCACACTAATACAAGTGCAAAAGTGGTTTCCTGCACCAACACAAGTGCGAAAAGTGGTTTTTCAACACTAACACAAGTGCGAAAAGTGTTTTTTCCACATTAATACAAGTGCAAAAGTGGTTTCCTGCACCAACACAAGTGCGAAAAGTGGTTTTTCAACACTAACACAAGTGCGAAAAGTGGTTTTTCAACACTAACACAAGTGCGAAAAGTGGTTTTTCAACACTATCACAAGTGCAAAAAGTGTTTTTTCCACACTAATACAAGTGCAAAAGTGGTTTCCTGCACCAACACAAGTGCAAAAGTGGTTTTTCAACACTAACACAAGTGCAAAAAGTGGTTTTTCAACACTAACACAAGTGCGAAAAGTGTTTTTTCCACACTAATACAAGTGCAAAAGTGGTTTTCCTGCACCAACACAAGTGCGAAAAGTGGTTTTTCAACACTAACACAAGTGCGGAATGTGGTTTTTCAACACTAACACAAGTGCGAAAAGTGGTTTTTCAACACTAACATAAGTGCGAAAAGTGTTTTTTCCACACTAATACAAGTGCAAAAGTGGTTTCCTGCACCAACACAAGTGTGAAAAGTGGTTTTTCAACACCAACACAAGTGCGAAAAGTGGTTTTTCAACACTAACACAAGTGCGAAAAGTGGTTTTTCAAGACTAACACAAGTGCAAAAAGTGGTTTTTCAACACTATCACAAGTGCAAAAAGTGTTTTTTCCACACTAATACAAGTGCAAAAGTGGTTTCCTGCACCAACACAAGTACGAAAAGTGGTGTTTCAACACTAACACAAGTGCGAAAAGTGGTTTTTCAACACTAACACAAGTGCGAAAAGTGTTTTTTCCACACTAATACAAGTGCAAAAGTGGTTTCCTGCACCAACACAAGTGCGAAAAGTGGTTTTTCAACACTAACACAAGTGCGAAAAGTGGTTTTTCAACACTAACACAAGTGCAAAAAGTGGTTTTTCAACACTAACACAAGTGCGAAAAGTGGTTTTTCAACACTAACACAAGTGCAAAAAGTGGTTTTTCCACACTAATACAAGTGCAAAAGTGGTTTCCTGCACCAACACATGTGCGAAAAGTGTTTTTTCAAGACCAACACAAGTGCGAAAAGTGGTTTTTCAACACTATCACAAGTGCAAAAAGTGGTTTTTCCACACTAATACAAGTGCAAAAGTGGTTTCCTGCACCAACACAAGTGCGAAAAGTGGTTTTTCAACACTAACACAAGTGTGAAAAGTGGTTTTTCAACACTAACACAAGTGCAAAAAGTGGTTTTTCCACACTAATACAAGTGCAAAAGTGGTTTCCTGCACCAACACAAGTGCGAAAAGTGGTTTTTCAACACTAACACAAGTGCGAAAAGTGGTTTTTCAACACTATCACAAGTGCAAAAAGTGTTTTTTCCACACTAATACAAGTGCAAAAGTGGTTTCCTGCACCAATACAAGTGTGAAAGGTGGTTTTTCAACACTAACAGAAGTGCGAAAAGTGATTTTTCAACACTATCACAAGTGCAAAAAGTGGTTTTTCCACACTAATACAAGTGCAAAAGTGGTTTCCTGCACCAACACAAGTACAAAAAGTGGTTTTTCAACACTAACACAAGTGCGAAAAGTGGTTTTTCAACACTAACACAAGTGCAAAAAGTGGTTTTTCAACACTAACACAAGTGCGAAAAGTGGTTTTTCAACACTAACACAAGTGCAAAAAGTGGTTTTTCCACACTAATACAAGTGCAAAAGTGGTTTCCTGCACCAACACATGTGCAAAAAGTGGTTTTTCAACACCAACACAAGTGCGAAAAGTGGTTTTTCAACACTATCACAAGTGGAAAAAGTGGTTTTCCACACTAATACAAGTGCAAAAGTGGTTTCCTGCACCAACACAAGTGCGAAAAGTGGTTTTTCAACACTAACACAAGTGCGAAAAGTGGTTTTTCAACACTATCACAAGTGCAAAAAGTGTTTTTTCCACACTAATACAAGTGCAAAGGTGGTTTCCTGCACCAACACAAGTGTGAAAAGTGGTCTTTCAACACTAACACAAGTGCGAAAAGTGGTTTTTCAACACTATCACAAGTGCAAAAAGTGTTTTTTCCACACTAATACAAGTGCAAAAGTGGTTTCCTGCACCAACACAAGTGCGAAAAGTGGTTTTTCAACACTAACAGAAGTGCGAAAAGTGGTATTTCAACACTAACACAAGTGCGAAAAGTGGTTTTTCCACACTAATACAAGTGCAAAAGTGGTTTCCTGCACCAACACAAGTGCGAAAAGTGGTTTTTCAACACTAACACAAGTGCGAAAAGTGGTTTTTCAACACTAACACAAGTGCGAAAAGTTGTTTTTCAACACTACCACAAGTGCAAAAAGTGTTTTTTCCACACTAATATAAGTGCAAAAGTGGTTTCCTGCACCAACACAAGTGCGAAAAGTGGTTTTTCAACACGAACACAAGTGCGAAACGTGGTTTTTCAACACTAACACAAGTGCGAAAAGTGTTTTTTCCACACTAATACAAGTGCAAAAGTGGTTTCCTGCACCAACACAAGTGCAAAAGTGGTTTTTCAACACTAACACAAGTGCGAAAAGTGTTTTTTCCACACTAACACAAGTGCGAAAAGTGGTTTTTCAACACTATCACAAGCGCAAAAAGTGTTTTTTCCACACTAATACAAGTGCAAAAGTGGTTTCCTGCACCAACACAAGTGCGAAAAGTGGTTTTTCAACACTAACACAAGTGCGAAAAGTGTTTTTTCCACACTAATACAAGTGCAAAAGTGGTTTCGTGCACCAACACAAGTGCGAAAAGTGGTTTTTCAACACTAACACAAGTGCGAAATGTGGTTTTTCAACACTAACACAAGTGCGAAAAGTGGTTTTTCAACACTAACACAAGTGCGAAAAGTGTTTTTTCCACACTAATACAAGTGCAAAAGTGGTTTCCTGCACCAACACAAGTGTGAAAAGTAGTTTTTCAACACTAACACAAGTGCGAAAAGTGGTTTTTCAACACTAACACAAGTGCAAAAAGTGGTTTTTCAACACTAACACAAGTGCAAAAAGTGGTTTTTCAACACTATCACAAGTGCAAAAGGTGTTTTTTCCACACTAATACAAGTGCAAAAGTGGTTTCCTGCACCAACACAAGTGCGAAAAGTGGTTTTTCAACACTAACACAAGTGCGAAAAGTGGTTTTTCAACACTAACACAAGTGCAAAAAGTGGTTTTTCCACACTAATACAAGTGCAAAAGTGGTTTCCTGCACCAACACAAGTGCGAAAAGTGGTTTTTCAACACTAACACAAGTGCGAAAAGTGGTTTTTCAACACTATCACAAGTGCAAAAAGTATTTTTTCCACACTAATACAAGTGCAAAAGTGGTTTCCTGCACCAATACAAGTGCGAAAGGTGGTTTTTCAAAACTAACAGAGGTGCGAAAAGTGATTTTTCAACACTATCACAAGTGCAAAAAGTGGTTTTTCCACACTAATACAAGTGCAAAAGTGGTTTCCTGAACCAACACAAGTGCAAAAGTGGTTTTTCAACACTAACACAAGTGCGAAAAGTGGTTTTTCAACACTAACACAAGTGCCAAAAGTGTTTTTTCCACACTAATACAAGTGCAAAAGTGGTTTCCTGCACCAACACAAGTGCGAAAAGTGGTTTTTCAACACTAACTCAAGTGCGAAATGTGGTTTTTCAACACTAACACAAGTGCGAAAAGTGGTTTTTCAACACTAACACAAGTGCGAAAAGTGTTTTTTCCACACTAATACAAGTGCAAAAGTGGTTTCCTGCACCAACACAAGTGTGAAAAGTGGTTTTTCAACACTAACACAAGTGCGAAAAGTGGTTTTTCAACACTAACACAAGTGCGAAAAGTGGTTTTTCAACACTAACACAAGTGCAAAAAGTGGTTTTTCAACACTATCACAAGTGCAAAAAGTGTTTTTTCCACACTAATACAAGTGCAAAAGTGGTTTCCTGCACCAACACAAGTGCGAAAAGTGGTTTTTCAACACTAACACAAGTGCGAAAAGTGGTTTTTCAACACTAACACAAGTGCAAAAAGTGGTTTTTCCACACTAATACAAGTGCAAAAGTGGTTTCCTGCACCAACACAAGTGCGAAAAGTGGTTTTTCAACACTAACACAAGTGCGAAAAGTGGTTTTTCAACACTATCACAAGTGCAAAGGTGGTTTCCTGCACCAATACAATTGTGAAAGGTGGTTTTTCAACACTAACAGAAGTGCGAAAAGTGATTTTTCAACACTATCACAAGTGCAAAAAGTGGTTTTTCCACACTAATACAAGTGCAAAAATGGTTTCCTGCACTAACACAAGTGCAAAAAGTGGTTTTTCAACACTAACACAAGTGCGAAAAGTGGTTTTTCAACACTAACACAAGTGCAAAAAGTGGTTTTTCAACACTAACACAAGTGCGAAAAGTGGTTTTTCAACACCAACACAAGTGCAAAAAGTGGTTTTTCCACACTAATACAAGTGCAAAAGTGGTTTCCTGCACCAACACATGTGCGAAAAGTGGTTTTTCAACAACAACACAAGTGCGAAAAGTGGTTTTTCAACACTATCACAAGTGGAAAAAGTGGTTTTTCCACACTAATACAAGTGCAAAAGTGGTTTCCTGCACCAACACAAGTGCGAAAAGTGGTTTTTCAACACTAACACAAGTGCGAAAAGTGGTTTTTCAACACTATCACAAGTGCAAAAAGTGTTTTTTCCACACTAATACAAGTGCAAAAGTGGTTTCCTGCACCAACACAAGTGCGAAAAGTGGTTTTTCAACACTAACACAAGTGCGAAAAGTGGTTTTTCAACACTAACACAAGTGCGAAAAATGGTTTTTCAACACTACCACAAGTGCAAAAAGTGTTTTTTCCACACTAATATAAGTGCAAAAGTGGTTTCCTGCACCAACACAAGTGCGAAAAGTGGTTTTTCAACACGAACACAAGTGCGAAACGTGGTTTTTCAACACTAACACAAGTGCGAAAAGTGTTTTTTCCACACTAATACAAGTGCAAAAGTGGTTTCCTGCACCAACATAAGTGCAAAAGTGGTTTTTCAACACTAACACAAGTGCGAAAAGTGTTTTTTCCACACTAACACAAGTGCGAAAAGTGGTTTCCTGCACCAACACAAGTGCAAAAGTGGTTTTTCAACACTAACACAAGTGCGAAAAGTGGTTTTTTAACACTAACACAAGTGCGAAAAGTGTTTTTTCCACATTAATACAAGTGCAAAAGTGGTTTCCTGCACCAACACAAGTGCGAAAAGTGGTTTTTCAACACTAACACAAGTGCGAAAAGTGGTTTTTCAACACTAACACAAGTGCGAAAAGTGGTTTTTCAACACTATCACAAGTGCAAAAAGTGTTTTTTCCACACTAATACAAGTGCAAAAGTGGTTTCCTGCACCAACACAAGTGCAAAAGTGGTTTTTCAACACTAACACAAGTGCGAAAAGTGGTTTTTCAACACTAACACAAGTGCAAAAAGTGGTTTTTCAACACTAACACAAGTGCGAAAAGTGGTTTTTCAACACCAACACAAGTGCAAAAAGTGGTTTTTCCACACTAATACAAGTGCAAAAGTGGTTTCCTGCACCAACACATGTGCGAAAAGTGGTTTTTCAACAACAACACAAGTGCGAAAAGTGGTTTTTCAACACTATCACAAGTGGAAAAAGTGGTTTTTCCACACTAATACAAGTGCAAAAGTGGTTTCCTGCACCAACACAAGTGCGAAAAGTGGTTTTTCAACACTAACACAAGTGCGAAAAGTGGTTTTTCAACACTATCACAAGTGCAAAAAGTGTTTTTTCCACACTAATACAAGTGCAAAAGTGGTTTCCTGCACCAACACAAGTGCGAAAAGTGGTTTTTCAACACTAACACAAGTGCGAAAAGTGGTTTTTCAACACTAACACAAGTGCGAAAAATGGTTTTTCAACACTACCACAAGTGCAAAAAGTGTTTTTTCCACACTAATATAAGTGCAAAAGTGGTTTCCTGCACCAACACAAGTGCGAAAAGTGGTTTTTCAACACGAACACAAGTGCGAAACGTGGTTTTTCAACACTAACACAAGTGCGAAAAGTGTTTTTTCCACACTAATACAAGTGCAAAAGTGGTTTCCTGCACCAACATAAGTGCAAAAGTGGTTTTTCAACACTAACACAAGTGCGAAAAGTGTTTTTTCCACACTAACACAAGTGCGAAAAGTGGTTTCCTGCACCAACACAAGTGCAAAAGTGGTTTTTCAACACTAACACAAGTGCGAAAAGTGGTTTTTTAACACTAACACAAGTGCGAAAAGTGTTTTTTCCACATTAATACAAGTGCAAAAGTGGTTTCCTGCACCAACACAAGTGCGAAAAGTGGTTTTTCAACACTAACACAAGTGCGAAAAGTGGTTTTTCAACACTAACACAAGTGCGAAAAGTGGTTTTTCAACACTATCACAAGTGCAAAAAGTGTTTTTTCCACACTAATACAAGTGCAAAAGTGGTTTCCTGCACCAACACAAGTGCAAAAGTGGTTTTTCAACACTAACACAAGTGCGAAAAGTGGTTTTTCAACACTAACACAAGTGCGAAAAGTGTTTTTTCCACACTAATACAAGTGCAAAAGTGGTTTCCTGCACCAACACAAGTGCGAAAAGTCGTTTTTCAACACTAACACAAGTGCGAAATATGGTTTTTCAACACTAACACAAGTGCAAAAAGTGGTTTTTCAACACTAACACAAGTGCGAAAAGTGTTTTTTCCACACTAATACAAGTGCAAAAGTGGTTTACTGCACCAACACAAGTGCGAAAAGTGGTTTTTCAACACTAACACAAGTGCGAAAAGTGGTTTTTCAACACTAACACAAGTGCAAAAAGTGGTTTTTCAACACTAACACAAGTGCGAAAAGTGGTTTTTCAACACTAACACAAGTGCAAAAAGTGGTTTTTCCACACTAATACAAGTGCAAAAGTGGTTTCCTGCACCAACACAAGTGCGAAAAGTGGTTTTTCAACACTAACACAAGTGCGAAAAGTGGTTTTTCATCTCTATCACAAGTGCAAAAAGTGTTTTTTCCACACTAATACAAGTGCAAAAGTGGTTTCCTGCACCAACACAAGTGCGAAAAGTGGTTTTTCAACACTAACACAAGTGCGAAAAGTGTTTTTTCCACACTAATACAAGTGCAAAAGTGGTTTTCCTGCACCAACACAAGTGCGAAAAGTGGTTTTTCAACACTAACACAAGTGCGAAAAGTGGTTTTTCAACACTAACACAAGTGCGAAAAGTGTTTTTTCCACACTAATACAAGTGCAAAAGTGGTTTCCTGCACCAACACAAGTGCGAAAAGTGGTTTTCAACACTAACACAAGTGCGAAAAGTGGTTTTTCAACACTAACACAAGTGCAAAAAGTGGTTTTTCAACACTAACACAAGTGCGAAAAGTGGTTTTTCAACACTAACACAAGTGCAAAAAGTGGTTTTTCCACACTAATACAAGTGCAAAAGTGGTTTCCTGCACCAACACATGTGCGAAAAGTGGTTTTTCAACACGAACACAAGTGCGAAACGTGGTTTTTCAACACTAACACAAGTGCGAAAAGTGTTTTTTCCACACTAATACAAGTGCAAAAGTGGTTTCCTGCACCAACACAAGTGCAAAAGTGGTTTTTCAACACTAACACAAGTGCGAAAAGTGTTTTTTCCACACTAACACAAGTGCGAAAAGTGGTTTCCTGCACCAACACAAGTGCAAAAGTGGTTTTTCAACACTAACACAAGTGCGAAAAGTGGTTTTTCAACACTAACACAAGTGCGAAAAGTGTTTTTTCCACATTAATACAACTGCAAAAGTGGTTTCCTGCACCAACACAAGTGCGAAAAGTGGTTTTTCAACACTAACACAAGTGCGAAAAGTGGTTTTTCAACACTAACACAAGTGCGAAAAGTGGTTTTTCAACACTATCACAAGTGCAAAAAGTGTTTT
Source organism: Myxine glutinosa (assembly GCF_964187855.1). Classification (NCBI taxonomy): domain Eukaryota; kingdom Metazoa; phylum Chordata; class Myxini; order Myxiniformes; family Myxinidae; genus Myxine; species Myxine glutinosa. Next base: position 45,188 of record NW_027617887.1, on the reverse strand, counting down.
TTCCACACTAATACAAGTGCAAAAGTGGTTTCCTGCACCAACACAAGTGCAAAAGTGGTTTTTCAACACTAACACAAGTGCGAAAAGTGGTTTTTCAACACTAACACAAGTGCGAAAAGTGTTTTTTCCACACTAATACAAGTGCAAAGGTGGTTTCCTGCACCAACACAAGTGCGAAAAGTGGTTTTTCAACACTAACACAAGTGCGAAATGTGGTTTTTCAACACTAACACAAGTGCGAAAAGTGGTTTTTCAACACTAACACAAGTGCGAAAAGTGTTTTTTCCACACTAATACAAGTGCAAAAGTGGTTTCCTGCACCAACACAAGTGCGAAAAGTGGTTTTTCAACACTAACACAAGTGCGAAAAGTGGTTTTTCAACACTAACACAAGTGCAAAAAGTGGTTTTTCAACACTAACACAAGTGCGAAAAGTGGTTTTTCAACACTAACACAAGTGCAAAAAGTGGTTTTTCCACACTAATACAAGTGCAAAAGTGGTTTCCTGCACCAACACATGTGCGAAAAGTGGTTTTTCAACACCAACACAAGTGCGAAAAGTGGTTTTTCAACACTATCACAAGTGCAAAAAGTGGTTTTTCCACACTAATACAAGTGCAAAAGTGGTTTCCTGCACCAACACAAGTGCGAAAAGTGGTCTTTCAACACTAACACAAGTGCGAAAAGTGGTTTTTCAACACTATCACAAGTGCAAAAAGTGTTTTTTCCACACTAATACAAGTGCAAAAGTGGTTTCCTGCACCAACACAAGTGCGAAAAGTGGTTTTTCAACACTAACAGAAGTGCGAAAAGTGGTATTTCAACACTAACACAAGTGCGAAAAGTGGTTTTTCCACACTAATACAAGTGCAAAAGTGGTTTCCTGCACCAACACAAGTGCGAAAAGTGGTTTTTCAACACTAACACAAGTGCGAAAAGTGGTTTTTCAACACTAATACAAGTGCGAAAAGTTGTTTTTCAACACTACCACAAGTGCAAAAAGTGTTTTTTCCACACCAATATAAGTGCAAAAGTGGTTTCCTGCACCAACACAAGTGCGAAAAGTGGTTTTTCAACACGAACACAAGTGCGAAACGTGGTTTTTCAACACTAACACAAGTGCGAAAAGTGTTTTTTCCACACTAATACAAGTGCAAAAGTGGTTTCCTGCACAAACACAAGTGCAAAAGTGGTTTTTCAACACTAACACAAGTGCGAAAAGTGTTTTTTCCACACTAACACAAGTGCGAAAAGTGGTTTTTCAACACTATCACAAGCGCAAAAAGTGTTTTTTCCACACTAATACAAGTGCAAAAGTGGTTTCCTGCACCAACACAAGTGCGAAAAGTGGTTTTTCAACACTAACACAAGTGCGAAAAGTGTTTTTTCCACACTAATACAAGTGCAAAAGTGGTTTCGTGCACCAACACAAGTGCGAAAAGTGGTTTTTCAACACTAACACAAGTGCGAAATGTGGTTTTTCAACACTAACACAAGTGCGAAAAGTGGTTTTTCAACACTAACACAAGTGCGAAAAGTGTTTTTTCCACACTAATACAAGTGCAAAAGTGGTTTCCTGCACCAACACAAGTGTGAAAAGTGGTTTTTCAACACTAACACAAGTGCGAAAAGTGGTTTTTCAACACTAACACAAGTGCAAAAAGTGGTTTTTCAACACTAACACAAGTGCAAAAAGTGGTTTTTCAACACTATCACAAGTGCAAAAGGTGTTTTTTCCACACTAATACAAGTGCAAAAGTGGTTTCCTGCACCAACACAAGTGCGAAAAGTGGTTTTTCAACACTAACACAAGTGCGAAAAGTGGTTTTTCAACACTAACACAAGTGCAAAAAGTGGTTTTTCCACACTAATACAAGTGCAAAAGTGGTTTCCTGCACCAACACAAGTGCGAAAAGTGGTTTTTCAACACTAACACAAGTGCGAAAAGTGGTTTTTCAACACTATCACAAGTGCAAAAAGTATTTTTTCCACACTAATACAAGTGCAAAAGTGGTTTCCTGCACCAATACGAGTGAGAAAGGTGGTTTTTCAAAACTAACAGAGGTGCGAAAAGTGATTTTTCAACACTATCACAAGTGCAAAAAGTGGTTTTTCCACACTAATACAAGTGCAAAAGTGGTTTCCTGAACCAACACAAGTGCAAAAGTGTTTTTTCAACACTAACACAAGTGCGAAAAGTGGTTTTTCAACACTAACACAAGTGCCAAAAGTGTTTTTTCCACACTAATACAAGTGCAAAAGTGGTTTCCTGCACCAACACAAGTGCGAAAAGTGGTTTTTCAACACTAACTCAAGTGCGAAATGTGGTTTTTCAACACTAACACAAGTGCGAAAAGTGGTTTTTCAACACTAACACAAGTGCGAAAAGTGTTTTTTCCACACTAATACAAGTGCAAAAGTGGTTTCCTGCACCAACACAAGTGTGAAAAGTGGTTTTTCAACACTAACACAAGTGCAAAAAGTGGTTTTTCAACACTAACACAAGTGCGAAAAGTGGTTTTTCAACACTAACACAAGTGCAAAAAGTGGTTTTTCAACACTATCACAAGTGCAAAAAGTGTTTTTTCCACACTAATACAAGTGCAAAAGTGGTTTCCTGCACCAACACAAGTGCGAAAAGTGGTTTTTCAACACTAACACAAGTGCGAAAAGTGGTTTTTCAACACTAACACAAGTGCAAAAAGTGGTTTTTCCACACTAATACAAGTGCAAAAGTGGTTTCCTGCACCAACACAAGTGCGAAAAGTGGTTTTTCAACACTAACACATGTGCGAAAAGTGGTTTTTCAACACTATCACAAGTGCAAAAAGTGTTTTTTCCACACTAATACAAGTGCAAAGGTGGTTTCCTGCACCAATACAAGTGTGAAAGGTGGTTTTTCAACACTAACAGAAGTGCGAAAAGTGATTTTTCAACACTATCACAAGTGCAAAAAGTGGTTTTTCCACACTAATACAAGTGCAAAAATGGTTTCCTGCACCAACACAAGTGCAAAAAGTGGTTTTTCAACACTAACACAAGTGCGAAAAGTGGTTTTTCAACACTAACACAAGTGCAAAAAGTGGTTTTTCAACACTAACACAAGTGCGAAAAGTGGTTTTTCAACACCAACACAAGTGCAAAAAGTGGTTTTTCCACACTAATACAAGTGCAAAAGTGGTTTCCTGCACCAACACATGTGCGAAAAGTGGTTTTTCAACACCAACACAAGTGCGAAAAGTGGTTTTTCAACACTATCACAAGTGGAAAAAGTGGTTTTTCCACACTAATACAAGTGCAAAAGTGGTTTCCTGCACCAACACAAGTGCGAAAAGTGGTTTTTCAACACTAACACAAGTGCGAAAAGTGGTTTTTCAACACTATCACAAGTGCAAAAAGTGTTTTTTCCACACTAATACAAGTGCAAAAGTGGTTTCCTGCACCAACACAAGTGCGAAAAGTGGTTTTTCAACACTAACACAAGTGCGAAAAGTGGTTTTTCAACACTAACACAAGTGCGAAAAATGGTTTTTCAACACTACCACAAGTGCAAAAAGTGTTTTTTCCACACTAATATAAGTGCAAAAGTGGTTTCCTGCACCAACACAAGTGCGAAAAGTGGTTTTTCAACACGAACACAAGTGCGAAACGTGGTTTTTCAACACTAACACAAGTGCGAAAAGTGTTTTTTCCACACTAATACAAGTGCAAAAGTGGTTTCCTGCACCAACATAAGTGCAAAAGTGGTTTTTCAACACTAACACAAGTGCGAAAAGTGTTTTTTCCACAATAACACAAGTGCGAAAAGTGGTTTCCTGCACCAACACAAGTGCAAAAGTGGTTTTTCAACACTAACACAAGTGCGAAAAGTGGTTTTTCAACACTAACACAAGTGCGAAAAGTGTTTTTTCCACATTAATACAAGTGCAAAAGTGGTTTCCTGCACCAACACAAGTGCGAAAAGTGGTTTTTCAACACTAACACAAGTGCGAAAAGTGGTTTTTCAACACTAACACAAGTGCGAAAAGTGGTTTTTCAACACTATCACAAGTGCAAAAAGTGTTTTTTCCACACTAATACAAGTGCAAAAGTGGTTTCCTGCACCAACACAAGTGCAAAAGTGGTTTTTCAACACTAACACAAGTGCGAAAAGTGGTTTTTCAACACTAACACAAGTGCGAAAAGTGTTTTTTCCACACTAATACAAGTGCAAAAGTGGTTTCCTGCACCAACACAAGTGCGAAAAGTCGTTTTTCAACACTAACACAAGTGCGAAATATGGTTTTTCAACACTAACACAAGTGCGAAAAGTGGTTTTTCAACACTAACACAAGTGCGAAAAGTGGTTTTTCAACACTAACACAAGTGCGAAAAGTGGTTTTTCAACACTATCACAAGTGCAAAAAGTGTTTTTTCCACACTAATACAAGTGCAAAAGTGGTTTCCTGCACCAACACAAGTGCAAAAGTGGTTTTTCAACACTAACACAAGTGCAAAAAGTGGTTTTTCAACACTAACACAAGTGCGAAAAGTGTTTTTTCCACACTAATACAAGTGCAAAAGTGGTTTTCCTGCACCAACACAAGTGCGAAAAGTGGTTTTTCAACACTAACACAAGTGCGGAATGTGGTTTTTCAACACTAACACAAGTGCGAAAAGTGGTTTTTCAACACTAACATAAGTGCGAAAAGTGTTTTTTCCACACTAATACAAGTGCAAAAGTGGTTTCCTGCACCAACACAAGTGTGAAAAGTGGTTTTTCAACACTAACACAAGTGCGAAAAGTGGTTTTTCAACACTAACACAAGTGCGAAAAGTGGTTTTTCAAGACTAACACAAGTGCAAAAAGTGGTTTTTCAACACTATCACAAGTGCAAAAAGTGTTTTTTCCACACTAATACAAGTGCAAAAGTGGTTTCCTGCACCAACACAAGTACAAAAAGTGGTGTTTCAACACTAACACAAGTGCGAAAAGTGGTTTTTCAACACTAACACAAGTGCGAAAAGTGTTTTTTCCACACTAATACAAGTGCAAAAGTGGTTTCCTGCACCAACACAAGTGCGAAAAGTGGTTTTTCAACACTAACACAAGTGCGAAAAGTGGTTTTTCAACACTAACACAAGTGCAAAAAGTGGTTTTTCAACACTAACACAAGTGCGAAAAGTGGTTTTTCAACACTAACACAAGTGCAAAAAGTGGTTTTTCCACACTAATACAAGTGCAAAAGTGGTTTCCTGCACCAACACATGTGCGAAAAGTGGTTTTTCAACACCAACACAAGTGCGAAAAGTGGTTTTTCAACACTATCACAAGTGCAAAAAGTGGTTTTTCCACACTAATACAAGTGCAAAAGTGGTTTCCTGCACCAACACAAGTGCGAAAAGTGGTTTTTCAACACTAACACAAGTGTGAAAAGTGGTTTTTCAACACTAACACAAGTGCAAAAAGTGGTTTTTCCACACTAATACAAGTGCAAAAGTGGTTTCCTGCACCAACACAAGTGCGAAAAGTGGTTTTTCAACACTAACACAAGTGCGAAAAGTGGTTTTTCAACACTATCACAAGTGCAAAAAGTGTTTTTTCCACACTAATACAAGTGCAAAAGTGGTTTCCTGCACCAATACAAGTGTGAAAGGTGGTTTTTCAACACTAACAGAAGTGCGAAAAGTGATTTTTCAACACTATCACAAGTGCAAAAAGTGGTTTTTCCACACTAATACAAGTGCAAAAGTGGTTTCCTGCACCAACACAAGTACAAAAAGTGGTTTTTCAACACTAACACAAGTGCGAAATATGGTTTTTCAACACTAACACAAGTGCAAAAAGTGGTTTTTCAACACTAACACAAGTGCGAAAAGTGTTTTTTCCACACTAATACAAGTGCAAAAGTGGTTTACTGCACCAACACAAGTGCGAAAAGTGGTTTTTCAACACTAACACAAGTGCGAAAAGTGGTTTTTCAACACTAACACAAGTGCAAAAAGTGGTTTTTCAACACTAACACAAGTGCGAAAAGTGGTTTTTCAACACTAACACAAGAGCAAAAAGTGGTTTTTCCACACTAATACAAGTGCAAAAGTGGTTTCCTGCACCAACACAAGTGCGAAAAGTGGTTTTTCAACACTAACACAAGTGCGAAAAGTGGTTTTTTATCTCTATCACAAGTGCAAAAAGTGTTTTTTCCACACTAATACAAGTGCAAAAGTGGTTTCCTGCACCAACACAAGTGCGAAAAGTGGTTTTTCAACACTAACACAAGTGCGAAAAGTGTTTTTTCCACACTAATACAAGTGCAAAAGTGGTTTTCCTGCACCAACACAAGTGCGAAAAGTGGTTTTTCAACACTAACACAAGTGCGAAAAGTGGTTTTTCAACACTAACACAAGTGCGAAAAGTGTTTTTTCCACACTAATACAAGTGCAAAAGTGGTTTCCTGCACCAACACAAGTGCGAAAAGTGGTTTTCAACACTAACACAAGTGCGAAAAGTGGTTTTTCAACACTAACACAAGTGCAAAAAGTGGTTTTTCAACACTAACACAAGTGCGAAAAGTGGTTTTTCAACACTAACACAAGTGCAAAAAGTGGTTTTTCCACACTAATACAAGTGCAAAAGTGGTTTCCTGCACCAACACATGTGCGAAAAGTGGTTTTTCAACACGAACACAAGTGCGAAACGTGGTTTTTCAACACTAACACAAGTGCGAAAAGTGTTTTTTCCACACTAATACAAGTGCAAAAGTGGTTTCCTGCACCAACACAAGTGCAAAAGTGGTTTTTCAACACTAACACAAGTGCGAAAAGTGTTTTTTCCACACTAACACAAGTGCGAAAAGTGGTTTCCTGCACCAACACAAGTGCAAAAGTGGTTTTTCAACACTAACACAAGTGCGAAAAGTGGTTTTTCAACACTAACACAAGTGCGAAAAGTGTTTTTTCCACATTAATACAACTGCAAAAGTGGTTTCCTGCACCAACACAAGTGCGAAAAGTGGTTTTTCAACACTAACACAAGTGCGAAAAGTGGTTTTTCAACACTAACACAAGTGCGAAAAGTGGTTTTTCAACACTATCACAAGTGCAAAAAGTGTTTTTTCCACACTAATACAAGTGCAAAAGTGGTTTCCTGCACCAACACAAGTGCAAAAGTGGTTTTTCAACACTAACACAAGTGCGAAAAGTGGTTTTTCAACACTAACACAAGTGCGAAAAGTGTTTTTTCCACACTAATACAAGTGCAAAGGTGGTTTCCTGCACCAACACAAGTGCGAAAAGTGGTTTTTCAACACTAACACAAGTGCGAAATGTGGTTTTTCAACACTAACACAAGTGCGAAAAGTGGTTTTTCAACACTAACACAAGTGCGAAAAGTGTTTTTTCCACACTAATACAAGTGCAAAAGTGGTTTCCTGCACCAACACAAGTGCGAAAAGTGGTTTTTCAACACTAACACAAGTGCGAAAAGTGGTTTTTCAACACTAACACAAGTGCGAAAAGTGGTTTTTCAACACTAACACAAGTGCAAAAAGTGGTTTTTCAACACTAACACAAGTGCGAAAAGTGGTTTTTCAACACTAACACAAGTGCAAAAAGTGGTTTTTCCACACTAATACAAGTGCAAAAGTGGTTTCCTGCACCAACACAAGTGCGAAAAGTGGTTTTTCAACACTAACACAAGTGCGAAAAGTGGTTTTTCATCTCTATCACAAGTGCAAAAAGTGTTTTTTCCACACTAATACAAGTGCAAAAGTGGTTTCCTGCACCAACACAAGTGCGAAAAGTGGTTTTTCAACACTAACACAAGTGCGAAAAGTGTTTTTTCCACACTAATACAAGTGCAAAAGTGGTTTTCCTGCACCAACACAAGTGCGAAAAGTGGTTTTTCAACACTAACACAAGTGCGAAAAGTGGTTTTTCAACACTAACACAAGTGCGAAAAGTGTTTTTTCCACACTAATACAAGTGCAAAAGTGGTTTCCTGCACCAACACAAGTGCGAAAAGTGGTTTTCAACACTAACACAAGTGCGAAAAGTGGTTTTTCAACACTAACACAAGTGCAAAAAGTGGTTTTTCAACACTAACACAAGTGCGAAAAGTGGTTTTTCAACACTAACACAAGTGCAAAAAGTGGTTTTTCCACACTAATACAAGTGCAAAAGTGGTTTCCTGCACCAACACATGTGCGAAAAGTGGTTTTTCAACACGAACACAAGTGCGAAACGTGGTTTTTCAACACTAACACAAGTGCGAAAAGTGTTTTTTCCACACTAATACAAGTGCAAAAGTGGTTTCCTGCACCAACACAAGTGCAAAAGTGGTTTTTCAACACTAACACAAGTGCGAAAAGTGTTTTTTCCACACTAACACAAGTGCGAAAAGTGGTTTCCTGCACCAACACAAGTGCAAAAGTGGTTTTTCAACACTAACACAAGTGCGAAAAGTGGTTTTTCAACACTAACACAAGTGCGAAAAGTGTTTTTTCCACATTAATACAACTGCAAAAGTGGTTTCCTGCACCAACACAAGTGCGAAAAGTGGTTTTTCAACACTAACACAAGTGCGAAAAGTGGTTTTTCAACACTAACACAAGTGCGAAAAGTGGTTTTTCAACACTATCACAAGTGCAAAAAGTGTTTTTTCCACACTAATACAAGTGCAAAAGTGGTTTCCTGCACCAACACAAGTGCAAAAGTGGTTTTTCAACACTAACACAAGTGCGAAAAGTGGTTTTTCAACACTAACACAAGTGCGAAAAGTGTTTTTTCCACACTAATACAAGTGCAAAGGTGGTTTCCTGCACCAACACAAGTGCGAAAAGTGGTTTTTCAACACTAACACAAGTGCGAAATGTGGTTTTTCAACACTAACACAAGTGCGAAAAGTGGTTTTTCAACACTAACACAAGTGCGAAAAGTGTTTTTTCCACACTAATACAAGTGCAAAAGTGGTTTCCTGCACCAACACAAGTGCGAAAAGTGGTTTTTCAACACTAACACAAGTGCGAAAAGTGGTTTTTCAACACTAACACAAGTGCAAAAAGTGGTTTTTCAACACTAACACAAGTGCGAAAAGTGGTTTTTCAACACTAACACAAGTGCAAAAAGTGGTTTTTCCACACTAATACAAGTGCAAAAGTGGTTTCCTGCACCAACACATGTGCGAAAAGTGGTTTTTCAACACCAACACAAGTGCGAAAAGTGGTTTTTCAACACTATCACAAGTGCAAAAAGTGGTTTTTCCACACTAATACAAGTGCAAAAGTGGTTTCCTGCACCAACACAAGTGCGAAAAGTGGTCTTTCAACACTAACACAAGTGCGAAAAGTGGTTTTTCAACACTATCACAAGTGCAAAAAGTGTTTTTTCCACACTAATACAAGTGCAAAAGTGGTTTCCTGCACCAACACAAGTGCGAAAAGTGGTTTTTCAACACTAACAGAAGTGCGAAAAGTGGTATTTCAACACTAACACAAGTGCGAAAAGTGGTTTTTCCACACTAATACAAGTGCAAAAGTGGTTTCCTGCACCAACACAAGTGCGAAAAGTGGTTTTTCAACACTAACACAAGTGCGAAAAGTGGTTTTTCAACACTAATACAAGTGCGAAAAGTTGTTTTTCAACACTACCACAAGTGCAAAAAGTGTTTTTTCCACACTAATATAAGTGCAAAAGTGGTTTCCTGCACCAACACAAGTGCGAAAAGTGGTTTTTCAACACGAACACAAGTGCGAAACGTGGTTTTTCAACACTAACACAAGTGCGAAAAGTGTTTTTTCCACACTAATACAAGTGCAAAAGTGGTTTCCTGCACAAACACAAGTGCAAAAGTGGTTTTTCAACACTAACACAAGTGCGAAAAGTGTTTTTTCCACACTAACACAAGTGCGAAAAGTGGTTTTTCAACACTATCACAAGCGCAAAAAGTGTTTTTTCCACACTAATACAAGTGCAAAAGTGGTTTCCTGCACCAACACAAGTGCGAAAAGTGGTTTTTCAACACTAACACAAGTGCGAAAAGTGTTTTTTCCACACTAATACAAGTGCAAAAGTGGTTTCGTGCACCAACACAAGTGCGAAAAGTGGTTTTTCAACACTAACACAAGTGCGAAATGTGGTTTTTCAACACTAACACAAGTGCGAAAAGTGGTTTTTCAACACTAACACAAGTGCGAAAAGTGTTTTTTCCACACTAATACAAGTGCAAAAGTGGTTTCCTGCACCAACACAAGTGTGAAAAGTGGTTTTTCAACACTAACACAAGTGCGAAAAGTGGTTTTTCAACACTAACACAAGTGCAAAAAGTGGTTTTTCAACACTAACACAAGTGCAAAAAGTGGTTTTTCAACACTATCACAAGTGCAAAAGGTGTTTTTTCCACACTAATACAAGTGCAAAAGTGGTTTCCTGCACCAACACAAGTGCGAAAAGTGGTTTTTCAACACTAACACAAGTGCGAAAAGTGGTTTTTCAACACTAACACAAGTGCAAAAAGTGGTTTTTCCACACTAATACAAGTGCAAAAGTGGTTTCCTGCACCAACACAAGTGCGAAAAGTGGTTTTTCAACACTAACACAAGTGCGAAAAGTGGTTTTTCAACACTAACACAAGTGCAAAAAGTGGTTTTTCCACACTAATACAAGTGCAAAAGTGGTTTCCTGCACCAACACAAGTGCGAAAAGTGGTTTTTCAACACTAACACAAGTGCGAAAAGTGGTTTTTCAACACTATCACAAGTGCAAAAAGTATTTTTTCCACACTAATACAAGTGCAAAAGTGGTTTCCTGCACCAATACGAGTGCGAAAGGTGGTTTTTCAAAACTAACAGAGGTGCGAAAAGTGATTTTTCAACACTATCACAAGTGCAAAAAGTGGTTTTTCCACACTAATACAAGTGCAAAAGTGGTTTCCTGAACCAACACAAGTGCAAAAGTGTTTTTTCAACACTAACACAAGTGCGAAAAGTGGTTTTTCAACACTAACACAAGTGCCAAAAGTGTTTTTTCCACACTAATACAAGTGCAAAAGTGGTTTCCTGCACCAACACAAGTGCGAAAAGTGGTTTTTCAACACTAACTCAAGTGCGAAATGTGGTTTTTCAACACTAACACAAGTGCGAAAAGTGGTTTTTCAACACTAACACAAGTGCGAAAAGTGTTTTTTCCACACTAATACAAGTGCAAAAGTGGTTTCCTGCACCAACACAAGTGTGAAAAGTGGTTTTTCAACACTAACACAAGTGCAAAAAGTGGTTTTTCAACACTAACACAAGTGCGAAAAGTGGTTTTTCAACACTAACACAAGTGCAAAAAGTGGTTTTTCAACACTATCACAAGTGCAAAAAGTGTTTTTTCCACACTAATACAAGTGCAAAAGTGGTTTCCTGCACCAACACAAGTACGAAAAGTGGTTTTTCAACACTAACACAAGTGCGAAAAGTGGTTTTTCAACACTAACACAAGTGCAAAAAGTGGTTTTTCCACACTAATACAAGTGCAAAAGTGGTTTCCTGCACCAACACAAGTGCGAAAAGTGGTTTTTCAACACTAACACAAGTGCGAAAAGTGGTTTTTCAACACTATCACAAGTGCAAAAAGTGTTTTTTCCACACTAATACAAGTGCAAAGGTGGTTTCCTGCACCAATACAAGTGTGAAAGGTGGTTTTTCAACACTAACAGAAGTGCGAAAAGTGATTTTTCAACACTATCACAAGTGCAAAAAGTGGTTTTTCCACACTAATACAAGTGCAAAAATGGTTTCCTGCACCAACACAAGTGCAAAAAGTGGTTTTTCAACACTAACACAAGTGCGAAAAGTGGTTTTTCAACACTAACACAAGTGCAAAAAGTGGTTTTTCAACACTAACACAAGTGCGAAAAGTGGTTTTTCAACACCAACACAAGTGCAAAAAGTGGTTTTTCCACACTAATACAAGTGCAAAAGTGGTTTCCTGCACCAACACATGTGCGAAAAGTGGTTTTTCAACACCAACACAAGTGCGAAAAGTGGTTTTTCAACACTATCACAAGTGGAAAAAGTGGTTTTTCCACACTAATACAAGTGCAAAAGTGGTTTCCTGCACCAACACAAGTGCGAAAAGTGGTTTTTCAACACTAACACAAGTGCGAAAAGTGGTTTTTCAACACTAACACAAGTGCAAAAAGTGTTTTTTCCACACTAATACAAGTGCAAAAGTGGTTTTCCTGCACCAACACAAGTGCGAAAAGTGGTTTTTCAACACTAACACAAGTGCGGAATGTGGTTTTTCAACACTAACACAAGTGCGAAAAGTGGTTTTTCAACACTAACATAAGTGCGAAAAGTGTTTTTTCCACACTAATACAAGTGCAAAAGTGGTTTCCTGCACCAACACAAGTGTGAAAAGTGGTTTTTCAACACTAACACAAGTGCGAAAAGTGGTTTTTCAACACTAACACAAGTGCGAAAAGTGGTTTTTCAAGACTAACACAAGTGCAAAAAGTGGTTTTTCAACACTATCACAAGTGCAAAAAGTGTTTTTTCCACACTAATACAAGTGCAAAAGTGGTTTCCTGCACCAACACAAGTGCAAAAGTGGTTTTTCAACATTAACACAAGTGCGAAAAGTGGTTTTTCAACACTATCACAAGCGCAAAAAGTGTTTTTTCCACACTAATACAAGTGCAAAAGTGGTTTCCTGCACCAACACAAGTGCGAAAAGTGGTTTTTCAACACTAACACAAGTGCGAAAAGTGGTTTTTCCACACTAATACAAGTGCAAAAGTGGTTTCCTGCACCAACACAAGTGCGAAAAGTGGTTTTTCAACACTATCACAAGTGCAAAAAGTGTTTTTTCCACACTAATACAAGTGCAAAAGTGGTTTCCTGCACCAACACAATTGCGAAAAGTGGTTTTTCAACACTAACACAAGTGCGAAAAGTGGTTTTTCAACACTATCACAAGTGCAAAAAGTGGTTTTTCCACACTAATACAAGTGCAAAAGTGGTTTCCTGCACCAACACAAGTGCAAAAGTGGTTTTTCAACACTAACACAAGTGCGAAAAGTGTTTTTTCCACACTAACACAAGTGCGAAAAGTGGTTTCCTGCACCAACACAAGTGCAAAAGTGGTTTTTCAACACTAACACAAGTGCGAAAAGTGGTTTTTCAACACTAACACAAGTGCGAAAAGTGTTTTTTCCACATTAATACAAGTGCAAAAGTGGTTTCCTGCACCAACACAAGTGCGAAAAGTGGTTTTTCAACACTAACACAAGTGCGAAAAGTGGTTTTTCAACACTAACACAAGTGCGAAAAGTCGTTTTTCAACACTATCACAAGTGCAAAAAGTGTTTTTTCCACACTAATACAAGTGCAAAAGTGGTTTCCTGCACCAACACAAGTGCAAAAGTGGTTTTTCAACACGAACACAAGTGCGAAACGTGGTTTTTCAACACTAACACAAGTGCGAAAAGTGTTTTTTCCACACTAATACAAGTGCAAAAGTGGTTTCCTGCACCAACACAAGTGCAAAATTGGTTTTTCAACACTAACACAAGTGCGAAAAGTGTTTTTTTCACACTAACACAAGTGCGAAAAGTGGTTTCCTGCACCAACACAAGTGCAAAAGTGGTTTTTCAACATTAACACAAGTGCGAAAAGTGGTTTTTCAACACTATCACAAGCGCAAAAAGTGTTTTTTCCACACTAATACAAGTGCAAAAGTGGTTTCCTGCACCAACACAAGTGCGAAAAGTGGTTTTTCAACACTAACACAAGTGCGAAAAGTGTTTTTTCCACACTAATACAAGTGCAAAAGTGGTTTCCTGCACCAACACAAGTGCGAAAAGTGGTTTTTCAACACTAACACAAGTGCGAAAAGTGTTTTTTCCACACTAACACAAGTGCGAAAAGTGGTTTCCTGCACCAACACAAGTGCAAAAGTGGTTTTTCAACATTACCACAAGTGCGAAAATTGGTTTTTCAACACTATCACAAGCGCAAAAAGTGTTTTTTCCACACTAATACAAGTGCAAAAGTGGTTTCCTGCACCAACACAAGTGCGAAAAGTGGTTTTTCAACACTAACACAAGTGCGAAAAGTGTTTTTTCCACACTAATACAAGTGCAAAAGTGGTTTCCTGCACCAATACAAGTGCGAAAGGTGGTTTTTCAACACTAACAGAGGTGCGAAAAGTGATTTTTCAACACTATCACAAGTGCAAAAAGTGGTTTTTCCACACTAATACAAGTTCAAAAGTGGTTTCCTGCACCAACACAAGTGCAAAAAGTGTTTTTTCAACACTAACACAAGTGCGAAAAGTGGTTTTTCAACACTAACACAAGTGCAAAAAGTGGTTTTTCAACACTAACACAAGTGCGAAAAGTGGTTTTTCAACACTAACACAAGTGCAAAAAGTGGTTTTTCCACACTAATACAAGTGCAAAAGTGGTTTCCTGCACCAACACATGTGCGAAAAGTGGTTTTTCAACACCAACACAAGTGCAAAAAGTGGTTTTTCAACACTATCACAAGTGCAAAAAGTGGTTTTTCCACACTAATACAAGTGCAAAAGTGGTTTCCTGCACCAACACAAGTGCGAAAAGTGGTTTTTCAACACTAACACAAGTGCGAAAAGTGGTTTTTCAACACTACCACAAGTGCAAAAAGTGTTTTTTCCACACTAATACAAGTGCAAAAGTGGTTTCCAGCACCAACACAAGTGCGAAAAGTGGTTTTTCAACACTAACACAAGTGCGAAAAGTGGTATTTCAACACTAACACAAGTGCGAAAAGTGGTTTTTCCACACTAATACAAGTGCAAAAGTGGTTTCCTGCACCAACACAAGTGCGAAAAGTGGTTTTTCAACACTAACACAAGTGCAAAAAGTGTTTTTTCCACACTAATACAAGTGCAAAAGTGGTTTCCTGCACCAACACAAGTGCAAAAGTGGTTTTTCAACACTAACACAAGTGCGAAAAGTGGTTTTTCAACACTAACACAAGTGCGAAAAGTGTTTTTTCCACACTAATACAAGTGCAAAAGTGGTTTCCTGCACCAACACAAGTGCAAAAGTGGTTTTTCAACACTAACACAAGTGCGAAAAGTGGTTTTTCAACACTATCACAAGTGCAAAAAGTGTTTTTTCCACACTAATACAAGTGCAAAAGTGGTTTCCTGCACCAACACAAGTGCAAAAGTGGTTTCCTGCACCAACACAAGTGCGAAAAGTGGTTTTTCAACACTATCACAAGTGCAAAAAGTGTTTTTTCCACACTAATACAAGTGCAAAAGTGGTTTCCTGCACCAACACAAGTGCAAAAGTGGTTTTTCAACACTAACATAAGTGTGAAAAGTGTTTTTTCCACACTAATACAAGTGCAAAAGTGGTTTCCTGCACCAACACAAGTGTGAAAAGTGGTTTTTCAACACTAACACAAGTGCGAAAAGTGGTTTTTCAACACTAACACAAGTGCGAAAAGTGGTTTTTCAAGACTAACACAAGTGCAAAAAGTGGTTTTTCAACACTATCACAAGTGCAAAAAGTGTTTTTTCCACACTAATACAAGTGCAAAAGTGGTTTCCTGCACCAACACAAGTGCGAAAAGTGGTTTTTCAACACTAACACAAGTGCGAAAAGTGGTTTTTCAACACTAACACAAGTGCGAAAAGTGTTTTTTCCACACTAATACAAGTGCAAAAGTGGTTTCCTGCACCAACACAAGTGTGAAAAGTGGTTTTTCAACACTAACACAAGTGCGAAAAGTGGTTTTTCAACACTAACACAAGTGCAAAAAGTGGTTTTTCAACACTAACACAAGTGCGAAAAGTGGTTTTTCAACACTAACACAAGTGCAAAAAGTGGTTTTTCCACACTAATACAAGTGCAAAAGTGGTTTCCTGCACCAACACATGTGCGAAAAGTGGTTTTTCAACACCAACACAAGTGTGAAAAGTGGTTTTTCAACACTATCACAAGTGCAAAAAGTGGTTTTTCCACACTAATACAAGTGCAAAAGTGGTTTCCTGCACCAACACAAGTGCGAAAAGTGGTTTTTCAACACTAACACAAGTGCGAAAAGTGGTTTTTCAACACTATCACAAGTGCAAAAAGTGTTTTTTCCACACTAATACAAGTGCAAAAGTGGTTTCCTGCACAAACACAAGTGCGAAAAGTGGTTTTTCAACACTAACACAAGTGCGAAAAGTGGTATTTCAACACTAACACAAGTGCGAAAAGTGGTTTTTCCACACTAATACAAGTGCAAAAGTGGTTTCCTGCACCAACACAAGTGCGAAAAGTGGTTTTTCAACACTAACACAAGTGCGAAAAGTGGTTTTTCAACACTATCACAAGTGCAAAAAGTTTTTTTTCCACACTAATACAAGTGCAAAAGTGGTTTCCTGCACCAACACAAGTGCGAAAAGTGGTTTTTCAACACTAACACAAGTGCGAAAAGTGGTTTTTCAACACTATCACAAGTGCAAAAAGTGGTTTTTCCACACTAATACAAGTGCAAAAGTGGTTTCCTGCACCAACACAAGTGCAAAAGTGGTTTTTCAACACTAACACAAGTGCGAAAAGTGTTTTTTCCACACTAACACAAGTGCGAAAAGTGGTTTCCTGCACCAACACAAGTGCAAAAGTGGTTTTTCAACACTAACACAAGTGCGAAAAGTGGTTTTTCAACACTAACACAAGTGCGAAAAGTGTTTTTTCCACATTAATACAAGTGCAAAAGTGGTTTCCTGCACCAACACAAGTGTGAAAAGTGGTTTTTCAACACTAACACAAGTGCGAAAAGTGGTTTTTCAACACTAACACAAGTGCGAAAAGTGGTTTTTCAACACTATCACAAGTGCAAAAAGTGTTTTTTCCACACTAATACAAGTGCAAAAGTGGTTTCCTGCACCAACACAAGTGCAAAAGTGGTTTTTCAACACGAACACAAGTGCGAAACGTGGTTTTTCAACACTAACACAAGTGCGAAAAGTGTTTTTTCCACACTAATACAAGTGCAAAAGTGGTTTCCTGCACCAACACAAGTGCAAAAGTGGTTTTTCAACACTAACACAAGTGCGAAAAGTGTTTTTTCCACACTAACACAAGTGCGAAAAGTGGTTTCCTGCACCAACACAAGTGCAAAAGTGGTTTTTCAACATTAACACAAGTGTGAAAAGTGGTTTTTCAACACTATCACAAGCGCAAAAAGTGTTTTTTCCACACTAATACAAGTGCAAAAGTGGTTTCCTGCACCAACACAAGTGCGAAAAGTGGTTTTTAAACACTAACACAAGTGCGAAAAGTGTTTTTTCCACACTAATACAAGTGCAAAAGTGGTTTCCTGCACCAACACAAGTGCGAAAAGTGGTTTTTCAACACTAACACAAGTGCGAAATGTGGTTTTTCAACACTAACACAAGTGCAAAAAGTGGTTTTTCAACACTATCACAAGTGCAAAAAGTGTTTTTTCCACACTAATACAAGTGCAAAAGTGGTTTCCTGCACCAACACAAGTGCGAAAAGTGGTTTTTCAACACTAACACAAGTGCGAAAAGTGGTTTTTCAACACTAACACAAGTGCAAAAAGTGTTTTTTCCACACTAATACAAGTGCAAAAGTGGTTTTCCTGCACCAACACAAGTGCGAAAAGTGGTTTTTCAACACTAACACAAGTGCGGAATGTGGTTTTTCAACACTAACACAAGTGCGAAAAGTGGTTTTTCAACACTAACATAAGTGCGAAAAGTGTTTTTTCCACACTAATACAAGTGCAAAAGTGGTTTCCTGCACCAACACAAGTGTGAAAAGTGGTTTTTCAACACTAACACAAGTGCGAAAAGTGGTTTTTCAACACTAACACAAGTGCGAAAAGTGGTTTTTCAAGACTAACACAAGTGCAAAAAGTGGTTTTTCAACACTATCACAAGTGCAAAAAGTGTTTTTTCCACACTAATACAAGTGCAAAAGTGGTTTCCTGCACTAACACAAGTGCGAAAAGTGGTTTTTCAACACTAACACAAGTGCGAAAAGTGGTTTTTCAACACTAACACAAGTGCGAAAAGTGTTTTTTCCACACTAATACAAGTGCAAAAGTGGTTTCCTGCACCAACACAAGTGCGAAAAGTGGTTTTTCAACACTAACACAAGTGCGAAAAGTGGTTTTTCAACACTAACACAAGTGCAAAAAGTGGTTTTTCAACACTAACACAAGTGCGAAAAGTGTTTTTTCCACACTAATACAAGTGCAAAAGTGGTTTCCTGCACCAACACAAGTGCGAAAAGTGGTTTTTCAACACTAACACAAGTGCGAAAAGTGGTTTTTCAACACTATCACAAGCGCAAAAAGTGTTTTTTCCACACTAATACAAGTGCAAAAGTGGTTTCCTGCACCAACACAAGTGCGAAAAGTGGTTTTTCAACACTAACACAAGTGCAAAAAGTGGTTTTTCCACACTAATACAAGTGCAAAAGTGGTTTCCTGCACCAACACAAGTGCGAAAAGTGGTTTTTCAACACTAACACAAGTGCGAAAAGTGGTTTTTCAACACTATCACAAGTGCAAAAAGTGTTTTTTCCACACTAATACAAGTGCAAAAGTGGTTTCCTGCACCAACACAAGTGCGAAAAGTGGTTTTTCAACACTAACACAAGTGCGAAAAGTGGTTTTTCAACACTATCACAAGTGCAAAAAGTGGTTTTTCCACACTAATACAAGTGCAAAAGTGGTTTCCTGCACCAACACAAGTGCAAAAGTGGTTTTTCAACACTAACACAAGTGCGAAAAGTGTTTTTTCCACACTAACACAAGTGCGAAAAGTGGTTTCCTGCACCAACACAAGTGCAAAAGTGGTTTTTCAACACTAACACAAGTGCAAAAAGTGGTTTTTCAACACTAACACAAGTGCGAAAAGTGTTTTTTCCACATTAATACAAGTGCAAAAGTGGTTTCCTGCACCAACACAAGTGCGAAAAGTGGTTTTTCAACACTAACACAAGTGCGAAAAGTGGTTTTTCAACACTAACACAAGTGCGAAAAGTCGTTTTTCAACACTATCACAAGTGCAAAAAGTGTTTTTTCCACACTAATACAAGTGCAAAAGTGGTTTCCTGCACCAACACAAGTGCAAAAGTGGTTTTTCAACACGAACACAAGTGCGAAACGTGGTTTTTCAACACTAACACAAGTGCGAAAAGTGTTTTTTCCACACTAATACAAGTGCAAAAGTGGTTTCCTGCACCAACACAAGTGCAAAATTGGTTTTTCAACACTAACACAAGTGCGAAAAGTGTTTTTTCCACACTAACACAAGTGCGAAAAGTGGTTTCCTGCACCAACACAAGTGCAAAAGTGGTTTTTCAACATTAACACAAGTGCGAAAAGTGGTTTTTCAACACTATCACAAGCGCAAAAAGTGTTTTTTCCACACTAATACAAGTGCAAAAGTGGTTTCCTGCACCAACACAAGTGCGAAAAGTGGTTTTTCAACACTAACACAAGTGCGAAAAGTGTTTTTTCCACACTAATACAAGTGCAAAAGTGGTTTCCTGCACCAACACAAGTGCGAAAAGTGGTTTTTCAACACTAACACAAGTGCGAAAAGTGTTTTTTCCACACTAACACAAGTGCGAAAAGTGGTTTCCTGCACCAACACAAGTGCAAAAGTGGTTTTTCAACATTAACACAAGTGCGAAAAGTGGTTTTTCAACACTATCACAAGCGCAAAAAGTGTTTTTTCCACACTAATACAAGTGCAAAAGTGGTTTCCTGCACCAACACAAGTGCGAAAAGTGGTTTTTCAACACTAACACAAGTGCGAAAAGTGTTTTTTCCACACTAATACAAGTGCAAAAGTGGTTTCCTGCACCAATACAAGTGCGAAAGGTGGTTTTTCAACACTAACAGAGGTGCGAAAAGTGATTTTTCAACACTATCACAAGTGCAAAAAGTGGTTTTTCCACACTAATACAAGTTCAAAAGTGGTTTCCTGCACCAACACAAGTGCAAAAAGTGTTTTTTCAACACTAACACAAGTGCGAAAAGTGGTTTTTCAACACTAACACAAGTGCAAAAAGTGGTTTTTCAACACTAACACAAGTGCGAAAAGTGGTTTTTCAACACTAACACAAGTGCAAAAAGTGGTTTTTCCACACTAATACAAGTGCAAAAGTGGTTTCCTGCACCAACACATGTGCGAAAAGTGGTTTTTCAACACCAACACAAGTGCAAAAAGTGGTTTTTCAACACTATCACAAGTGCAAAAAGTGGTTTTTCCACACTAATACAAGTGCAAAAGTGGTTTCCTGCACCAACACAAGTGCGAAAAGTGGTTTTTCAACACTAACACAAGTGCGAAAAGTGGTTTTTCAACACTACCACAAGTGCAAAAAGTGTTTTTTCCACACTAATACAAGTGCAAAAGTGGTTTCCTGCACCAACACAAGTGCGAAAAGTGGTTTTTCAACACTAACACAAGTGCGAAAAGTGGTATTTCAACACTAACACAAGTGCGAAAAGTGGTTTTTCCACACTAATACAAGTGCAAAAGTGGTTTCCTGCACCAACACAAGTGCGAAAAGTGGTTTTTCAACACTAACACAAGTGCAAAAAGTGTTTTTTCCACACTAATACAAGTGCAAAAGTGGTTTCCTGCACCAACACAAGTGCAAAAGTGGTTTTTCAACACTAACACAAGTGCGAAAAGTGGTTTTTCAACACTAACACAAGTGCGAAAAGTGTTTTTTCCACACTAATACAAGTGCAAAAGTGGTTTCCTGCACCAACACAAGTGCAAAAGTGGTTTTTCAACACTAACACAAGTGCGAAAAGTGGTTTTTCAACACTATCACAAGTGCAAAAAGTGTTTTTTCCACACTAATACAAGTGCAAAAGTGGTTTCCTGCACCAACACAAGTGCAAAAGTGGTTTCCTGCACCAACACAAGTGCGAAAAGTGGTTTTTCAACACTATCACAAGTGCAAAAAGTGTTTTTTCCACACTAATACAAGTGCAAAAGTGGTTTCCTGCACCAACACAAGTGCAAAAGTGGTTTTTCAACACTAACATAAGTGTGAAAAGTGTTTTTTCCACACTAATACAAGTGCAAAAGTGGTTTCCTGCACCAACACAAGTGTGAAAAGTGGTTTTTCAACACTAACACAAGTGCGAAAAGTGGTTTTTCAACACTAAGACAAGTGCGAAAAGTGGTTTTTCAAGACTAACACAAGTGCAAAAAGTGGTTTTTCAACACTATCACAAGTGCAAAAAGTGTTTTTTCCACACTAATACAAGTGCAAAAGTGGTTTCCTGCACCAACACAAGTGCGAAAAGTGGTTTTTCAACACTAACACAAGTGCGAAAAGTGGTTTTTCAACACTAACACAAGTGCGAAAAGTGTTTTTTCCACACTAATACAAGTGCAAAAGTGGTTTCCTGCACCAACACAAGTGCGAAAAGTGGTTTTTCAACACTAACACAAGTGCGAAAAGTGGTTTTTCAACACTAACACAAGTGCAAAAAGTGGTTTTTCAACACTAACACAAGTGCGAAAAGTGGTTTTTCAACACTAACACAAGTGCAAAAAGTGGTTTTTCCACACTAATACAAGTGCAAAAGTGGTTTCCTGCACCAACACATGTGCGAAAAGTGGTTTTTCAACACCAACACAAGTGTGAAAAGTGGTTTTTCAACACTATCACAAGTGCAAAAAGTGGTTTTTCCACACTAATACAAGTGCAAAAGTGGTTTCCTGCACCAACACAAGTGCGAAAAGTGGTTTTTCAACACTAACACAAGTGCGAAAAGTGGTTTTTCAACACTATCACAAGTGCAAAAAGTGTTTTTTCCACACTAATACAAGTGCAAAAGTGGTTTCCTGCACAAACACAAGTGCGAAAAGTGGTTTTTCAACACTAACACAAGTGCGAAAAGTGGTATTTCAACACTAACACAAGTGCGAAAAGTGGTTTTTCCACACTAATACAAGTGCAAAAGTGGTTTCCTGCACCAACACAAGTGCGAAAAGTGGTTTTTCAACACTAACACAAGTGCGAAAAGTGGTTTTTCAACACTATCACAAGTGCAAAAAGTGTTTTTTCCACACTAATACAAGTGCAAAAGTGGTTTCCTGCACCAACACAAGTGCGAAAAGTGGTTTTTCAACACTAACACAAGTGCGAAAAGTGGTTTTTCAACACTATCACAAGTGCAAAAAGTGGTTTTTCCACACTAATACAAGTGCAAAAGTGGTTTCCTGCACCAACACAAGTGCAAAAGTGGTTTTTCAACACTAACACAAGTGCGAAAAGTGTTTTTTCCACACTAACACAAGTGCGAAAAGTGGTTTCCTGCACCAACACAAGTGCAAAAGTGGTTTTTCAACACTAACACAAGTGCGAAAAGTGGTTTTTCAACACTAACACAAGTGCGAAAAGTGTTTTTTCCACATTAATACAAGTGCAAAAGTGGTTTCCTGCACCAACACAAGTGTGAAAAGTGGTTTTTCAACACTAACACAAGTGCGAAAAGTGGTTTTTCAACACTAACACAAGTGCGAAAAGTGGTTTTTCAACACTATCACAAGTGCAAAAAGTGTTTTTTCCACACTAATACAAGTGCAAAAGTGGTTTCCTGCACCAACACAAGTGCAAAAGTGGTTTTTCAACACGAACACAAGTGCGAAACGTGGTTTTTCAACACTAACACAAGTGCGAAAAGTGTTTTTTCCACACTAATACAAGTGCAAAAGTGGTTTCCTGCACCAACACAAGTGCAAAAGTGGTTTTTCAACACTAACACAAGTGCGAAAAGTGTTTTTTCCACACTAACACAAGTGCGAAAAGTGGTTTCCTGCACCAACACAAGTGCAAAAGTGGTTTTTCAACATTAACACAAGTGTGAAAAGTGGTTTTTCAACACTATCACAAGCGCAAAAAGTGTTTTTTCCACACTAATACAAGTGCAAAAGTGGTTTCCTGCACCAACACAAGTGCGAAAAGTGGTTTTTAAACACTAACACAAGTGCGAAAAGTGTTTTTTCCACACTAATACAAGTGCAAAAGTGGTTTCCTGCACCAACACAAGTGCGAAAAGTGGTTTTTCAACACTAACACAAGTGCGAAATGTGGTTTTTCAACACTAACACAAGTGCAAAAAGTGGTTTTTCAACACTATCACAAGTGCAAAAAGTGTTTTTTCCACACTAATACAAGTGCAAAAGTGGTTTCCTGCACCAACACAAGTGCAAAAGTGGTTTTTCAACACTAACACAAGTGCGAAAAGTGGTTTTTCAACACTAACACAAGTGCGAAAAGTGTTTTTTCCACATTAATACAAGTGCAAAAGTGGTTTCCTGCACCAACACAAGTGTGAAAAGTGGTTTTTCAACACTAACACAAGTGCGAAAAGTGGTTTTTCAACACTAACACAAGTGCGAAAAGTGGTTTTTCAACACTATCACAAGTGCAAAAAGTGTTTTTTCCACACTAATACAAGTGCAAAAGTGGTTTCCTGCACCAACACAAGTGCAAAAGTGGTTTTTCAACACGAACACAAGTGCGAAACGTGGTTTTTCAACACTAACACAAGTGCGAAAAGTGTTTTTTCCACACTAATACAAGTGCAAAAGTGGTTTCCTGCACCAACACAAGTGCAAAAGTGGTTTTTCAACACTAACACAAGTGCGAAAAGTGTTTTTTCCACACTAACACAAGTGCGAAAAGTGGTTTCCTGCACCAACACAAGTGCAAAAGTGGTTTTTCAACATTAACACAAGTGTGAAAAGTGGTTTTTCAACACTATCACAAGCGCAAAAAGTGTTTTTTCCACACTAATACAAGTGCAAAAGTGGTTTCCTGCACCAACACAAGTGCGAAAAGTGGTTTTTAAACACTAACACAAGTGCGAAAAGTGTTTTTTCCACACTAATACAAGTGCAAAAGTGGTTTCCTGCACCAACACAAGTGCGAAAAGTGGTTTTTCAACACTAACACAAGTGCGAAATGTGGTTTTTCAACACTAACACAAGTGCAAAAAGTGGTTTTTCAACACTATCACAAGTGCAAAAAGTGTTTTTTCCACACTAATACAAGTGCAAAAGTGGTTTCCTGCACCAACACAAGTGCGAAAAGTGGTTTTTCAACACTAACACAAGTGCGAAAAGTGGTTTTTCAACACTAACACAAGTGCAAAAAGTGTTTTTTCCACACTAATACAAGTGCAAAAGTGGTTTTCCTGCACCAACACAAGTGCGAAAAGTGGTTTTTCAACACTAACACAAGTGCGGAATGTGGTTTTTCAACACTAACACAAGTGCGAAAAGTGGTTTTTCAACACTAACATAAGTGCGAAAAGTGTTTTTTCCACACTAATACAAGTGCAAAAGTGGTTTCCTGCACCAACACAAGTGTGAAAAGTGGTTTTTCAACACTAACACAAGTGCGAAAAGTGGTTTTTCAACACTAACACAAGTGCGAAAAGTGGTTTTTCAAGACTAACACAAGTGCAAAAAGTGGTTTTTCAACACTATCACAAGTGCAAAAAGTGTTTTTTCCACACTAATACAAGTGCAAAAGTGGTTTCCTGCACCAACACAAGTGCAAAAGTGGTTTTTCAACATTAACACAAGTGCGAAAAGTGGTTTTTCAACACTATCACAAGCGCAAAAAGTGTTTTTTCCACACTAATACAAGTGCAAAAGTGGTTTCCTGCACCAACACAAGTGCGAAAAGTGGTTTTTCAACACTAACACAAGTGCGAAAAGTGGTTTTTCCACACTAATACAAGTGCAAAAGTGGTTTCCTGCACCAACACAAGTGCGAAAAGTGGTTTTTCAACACTAACACAAGTGCGAAAAGTGGTTTTTCAACACTATCACAAGTGCAAAAAGTGTTTTTTCCACACTAATACAAGTGCAAAAGTGGTTTCCTGCACCAACACAATTGCGAAAAGTGGTTTTTCAACACTAACACAAGTGCGAAAAGTGGTTTTTCAACACTATCACAAGTGCAAAAAGTGGTTTTTCCACACTAATACAAGTGCAAAAGTGGTTTCCTGCACCAACACAAGTGCAAAAGTGGTTTTTCAACACTAACACAAGTGCGAAAAGTGTTTTTTCCACACTAACACAAGTGCGAAAAGTGGTTTCCTGCACCAACACAAGTGCAAAAGTGGTTTTTCAACACTAACACAAGTGCGAAAAGTGGTTTTTCAACACTAACACAAGTGCGAAAAGTATTTTTTCCACATTAATACAAGTGCAAAAGTGGTTTCCTGCACCAACACAAGTGCGAAAAGTGGTTTTTCAACACTAACACAAGTGCGAAAAGTGGTTTTTCAACACTAACACAAGTGCGAAAAGTCGTTTTTCAACACTATCACAAGTGCAAAAAGTGTTTTTTCCACACTAATACAAGTGCAAAAGTGGTTTCCTGCACCAACACAAGTGCAAAAGTGGTTTTTCAACATGAACACAAGTGCGAAACGTGGTTTTTCAACACTAACACAAGTGCGAAAAGTGTTTTTTCCACACTAATACAAGTGCAAAAGTGGTTTCCTGCACCAACACAAGTGCAAAATTGGTTTTTCAACACTAACACAAGTGCGAAAAGTGTTTTTTCCACACTAACACAAGTGCGAAAAGTGGTTTCCTGCACCAACACAAGTGCAAAAGTGGTTTTTCAACATTAACACAAGTGCGAAAAGTGGTTTTTCAACACTATCATAAGCGCAAAAAGTGTTTTTTCCACACTAATACAAGTGCAAAAGTGGTTTCCTGCACCAACACAAGTGCGAAAAGTGGTTTTTCAACACTAACACAAGTGCGAAAAGTGTTTTTTCCACACTAATACAAGTGCAAAAGTGGTTTCCTGCACCAACACAAGTGCGAAAAGTGGTTTTTCAACACTAACACAAGTGCGAAAAGTGTTTTTTCCACACTAACACAAGTGCGAAAAGTGGTTTCCTGCACCAACACAAGTGCAAAAGTGGTTTTTCAACATTAACACAAGTGCAAAAAGTGGTTTTTCAACACTATCACAAGCGCAAAAAGTGTTTTTTCCACACTAATACAAGTGCAAAAGTGGTTTCCTGCACCAACACAAGTGCGAAAAGTGGTTTTTCAACACTAACACAAGTGCGAAAAGTGTTTTTTCCACACTAATACAAGTGCAAAAGTGGTTTCCTGCACCAATACAAGTGCGAAAGGTGGTTTTTCAACACTAACAGAGGTGCGAAAAGTGATTTTTCAACACTATCACAAGTGCAAAAAGTGGTTTTTCCACACTAATACAAGTTCAAAAGTGGTTTCCTGCACCAACACAAGTGCAAAAAGTGTTTTTTCAACACTAACACAAGTGCGAAAAGTGGTTTTTCAACACTAACACAAGTGCAAAAAGTGGTTTTTCAACACTAACACAAGTGCGAAAAGTGGTTTTTCAACACTAACACAAGTGCAAAAAGTGGTTTTTCCACACTAATACAAGTGCAAAAGTGGTTTCCTGCACCAACACATGTGCGAAAAGTGGTTTTTCAACACCAACACAAGTGCAAAAAGTGGTTTTTCAACACTATCACAAGTGCAAAAAGTGGTTTTTCCACACTAATACAAGTGCAAAAGTGGTTTCCTGCACCAACACAAGTGCGAAAAGTGGTTTTTCAACACTAACACAAGTGCGAAAAGTGGTTTTTCAACACTACCACAAGTGCAAAAAGTGTTTTTTCCACACTAATACAAGTGCAAAAGTGGTTTCCAGCACCAACACAAGTGCGAAAAGTGGTTTTTCAACACTAACACAAGTGCGAAAAGTGGTATTTCAACACTAACACAAGTGCGAAAAGTGGTTTTTCCACACTAATACAAGTGCAAAAGTGGTTTCCTGCACCAACACAAGTGCGAAAAGTGGTTTTTCAACACTAACACAAGTGCAAAAAGTGTTTTTTCCACACTAATACAAGTGCAAAAGTGGTTTCCTGCACCAACACAAGTGCAAAAGTGGTTTTTCAACACTAACACAAGTGCGAAAAGTGGTTTTTCAACACTAACACAAGTGCGAAAAGTGTTTTTTCCACACTAATACAAGTGCAAAAGTGGTTTCCTGCACCAACACAAGTGCAAAAGTGGTTTTTCAACACTAACACAAGTGCGAAAAGTGGTTTTTCAACACTATCACAAGTGCAAAAAGTGTTTTTTCCACACTAATACAAGTGCAAAAGTGGTTTCCTGCACCAACACAAGTGCAAAAGTGGTTTCCTGCACCAACACAAGTGCGAAAAGTGGTTTTTCAACACTATCACAAGTGCAAAAAGTGTTTTTTCCACACTAATACAAGTGCAAAAGTGGTTTCCTGCACCAACACAAGTGCAAAAGTGGTTTTTCAACACTAACATAAGTGTGAAAAGTGTTTTTTCCACACTAATACAAGTGCAAAAGTGGTTTCCTGCACCAACACAAGTGTGAAAAGTGGTTTTTCAACACTAACACAAGTGCGAAAAGTGGTTTTTCAACACTAACACAAGTGCGAAAAGTGGTTTTTCAAGACTAACACAAGTGCGAAAAGTGGTTTTTCAAGACTAACACAAGTGCAAAAAGTGGTTTTTCAACACTATCACAAGTGCAAAAAGTGTTTTTTCCACACTAATACAAGTGCAAAAGTGGTTTCCTGCACCAACACAAGTGCGAAAAGTGGTTTTTCAACACTAACACAAGTGCGAAAAGTGGTTTTTCAACACTAACACAAGTGCGAAAAGTGTTTTTTCCACACTAATACAAGTGCAAAAGTGGTTTCCTGCACCAACACAAGTGCGAAAAGTGGTTTTTCAACACTAACACAAGTGCGAAAAGTGGTTTTTCAACACTAACACAAGTGCAAAAAGTGGTTTTTCAACACTAACACAAGTGCGAAAAGTGGTTTTTCAACACTAACACAAGTGCAAAAAGTGGTTTTTCCACACTAATACAAGTGCAAAAGTGGTTTCCTGCACCAACACATGTGCGAAAAGTGGTTTTTCAACACCAACACAAGTGTGAAAAGTGGTTTTTCAACACTATCACAAGTGCAAAAAGTGGTTTTTCCACACTAATACAAGTGCAAAAGTGGTTTCCTGCACCAACACAAGTGCGAAAAGTGGTTTTTCAACACTAACACAAGTGCGAAAAGTGGTTTTTCAACACTATCACAAGTGCAAAAAGTGTTTTTCCCACACTAATACAAGTGCAAAAGTGGTTTCCTGCACAAACACAAGTGCGAAAAGTGGTTTTTCAACACTAACACAAGTGCGAAAAGTGGTATTTCAACACTAACACAAGTGCGAAAAGTGGTTTTTCCACACTAATACAAGTGCAAAAGTGGTTTCCTGCACCAACACAAGTGCGAAAAGTGATTTTTCAACACTAACACAAGTGCGAAAAGTGGTTTTTCAACACTATCACAAGTGCAAAAAGTGGTTTTTCCACACTAATACAAGTGCAAAAGTGGTTTCCTGCACCAACACAAGTGCAAAAGTGGTTTTTCAACACTAACACAAGTGCGAAAAGTGTTTTTTCCACACTAACACAAGTGCGAAAAGTGGTTTCCTGCACCAACACAAGTGCAAAAGTGGTTTTTCAACACTAACACAAGTGCGAAAAGTGGTTTTTCAACACTAACACAAGTGCGAAAAGTGTTTTTTCCACATTAATACAAGTGCAAAAGTGGTTTCCTGCACCAACACAAGTGTGAAAAGTGGTTTTTCAACACTAACACAAGTGCGAAAAGTGGTTTTTCAACACTAACACAAGTGCGAAAAGTGGTTTTTCAACACTATCACAAGTGCAAAAAGTGTTTTTTCCACACTAATACAAGTGCAAAAGTGGTTTCCTGCACCAACACAAGTGCAAAAGTGGTTTTTCAACACGAACACAAGTGCGAAACGTGGTTTTTCAACACTAACACAAGTGCGAAAAGTGTTTTTTCCACACTAATACAAGTGCAAAAGTGGTTTCCTGCACCAACACAAGTGCAAAAGTGGTTTTTCAACACTAACACAAGTGCGAAAAGTGTTTTTTCCACACTAACACAAGTGCGAAAAGTGGTTTCCTGCACCAACACAAGTGCAAAAGTGGTTTTTCAACATTAACACAAGTGTGAAAAGTGGTTTTTCAACACTATCACAAGCGCAAAAAGTGTTTTTTCCACACTAATACAAGTGCAAAAGTGGTTTCCTGCACCAACACAAGTGCGAAAAGTGGTTTTTAAACACTAACACAAGTGCGAAAAGTGTTTTTTCCACACTAATACAAGTGCAAAAGTGGTTTCCTGCACCAACACAAGTGCGAAAAGTGGTTTTTCAACACTAACACAAGTGCGAAATGTGGTTTTTCAACACTAACACAAGTGCAAAAAGTGGTTTTTCAACACTATCACAAGTGCAAAAAGTGTTTTTTCCACACTAATACAAGTGCAAAAGTGGTTTCCTGCACCAACACAAGTGCGAAAAGTGGTTTTTCAACACTAACACAAGTGCGAAAAGTGGTTTTTCAACACTAACACAAGTGCAAAAAGTGTTTTTTCCACACTAATACAAGTGCAAAAGTGGTTTTCCTGCACCAACACAAGTGCGAAAAGTGGTTTTTCAACACTAACACAAGTGCGGAATGTGGTTTTTCAACACTAACACAAGTGCGAAAAGTGGTTTTTCAACACTAACATAAGTGCGAAAAGTGTTTTTTCCACACTAATACAAGTGCAAAAGTGGTTTCCTGCACCAACACAAGTGTGAAAAGTGGTTTTTCAACACTAACACAAGTGCGAAAAGTGGTTTTTCAACACTAACACAAGTGCGAAAAGTGGTTTTTCAAGACTAACACAAGTGCAAAAAGTGGTTTTTCAACACTATCACAAGTGCAAAAAGTGTTTTTTCCACACTAATACAAGTGCAAAAGTGGTTTCCTGCACTAACACAAGTGCGAAAAGTGGTTTTTCAACACTAACACAAGTGCGAAAAGTGGTTTTTCAACACTAACACAAGTGCGAAAAGTGTTTTTTCCACACTAATACAAGTGCAAAAGTGGTTTCCTGCACCAACACAAGTGCGAAAAGTGGTTTTTCAACACTAACACAAGTGCGAAAAGTGGTTTTTCAACACTAACACAAGTGCAAAAAGTGGTTTTTCAACACTAACACAAGTGCGAAAAGTGTTTTTTCCACACTAATACAAGTGCAAAAGTGGTTTCCTGCACCAACACAAGTGCGAAAAGTGGTTTTTCAACACTAACACAAGTGCGAAAAGTGGTTTTTCAACACTAACACAAGTGCAAAAAGTGGTTTTTCAACACTAACACAAGTGCGAAAAGTGGTTTTTCAACACTAACACAAGTGCAAAAAGTGGTTTTTCCACACTAATACAAGTGCAAAAGTGGTTTCCTGCACCAACACATGTGCGAAAAGTGGTTTTTCAACACCAACACAAGTGCGAAAAGTGGTTTTTCAACACTATCACAAGTGCAAAAAGTGGTTTTTCCACACTAATACAAGTGCAAAAGTGGTTTCCTGCACCAACACAAGTGCGAAAAGTGGTTTTTCAACACTAACACAAGTGCGAAAAGTGGTTTTTCAACACTATCACAAGTGCAAAAAGTGTTTTTTCCACACTAATACAAGTGCAAAAGTGGTTTCCTGCACCAACACAAGTGCGAAAAGTGGTTTTTCAACACTAACACAAGTGCGAAAAGTGGTATTTCAACACTAACACAAGTGCGAAAAGTGGTTTTTCCACACTAATACAAGTGCAAAAGTGGTTTCCTGCACCAACACAAGTGCGAAAAGTGGTTTTTCAACACTAACACAAGTGCGAAAAGTGGTTTTTCAACACTATCACAAGTGCAAAAAGTGTTTTTTCCACACTAATACAAGTGCAAAAGTGGTTTCCTGCACCAACACAAGTGCGAAAAGTGGTTTTTCAACACTAACACAAGTGCGAAAAGTGGTTTTTCAACACTATCACAAGTGCAAAAAGTGTTTTTTCCACACTAATACAAGTGCAAAAGTGGTTTCCTGCACCAACACAAGTGCGAAAAGTGGTTTTTCAACACTAACACAAGTGCGAAAAGTGGTTTTTCAACACTAACACAAGTGCGAAAAATGGTTTTTCAACACTACCACAAGTGCAAAAAGTGTTTTTTCCACACTAATATAAGTGCAAAAGTGGTTTCCTGCACCAACACAAGTGCGAAAAGTGGTTTTTCAACACGAACACAAGTGCGAAACGTGGTTTTTCAACACTAACACAAGTGCGAAAAGTGTTTTTTCCACCCTAATACAAGTGCAAAAGTGGTTTCCTGCACCAACACAAGTGCAAAAGTGGTTTTTCAACACTAACACAAGTGCGAAAAGTGTTTTTTCCACACTAACACAAGTGCGAAAAGTGGTTTCCTGCACCAACACAAGTGCAAAAGTGGTTTTTCAACACTAACACAAGTGCGAAAAGTGGTTTTTCAACACTAACACAAGTGCGAAAAGTGTTTTTTCCACATTAATACAAGTGCAAAAGTGGTTTCCTGCACCAACACAAGTGCGAAAAGTGGTTTTTCTACACTAACACAAGTGCGAAAAGTGGTTTTTCAACACTAACACAAGTGCGAAAAGTGGTTTTTCAACACTATCACAAGTGCAAAAAGTGTTTTTTCCACACTAATACAAGTGCAAAAGTGGTTTCCTGCACCAACACAAGTGCAAAAGTGGTTTTTCAACACTAACACAAGTGCGAAAAGTGGTTTTTCAACACTAACACAAGTGCGAAAAGTGTTTTTTCCACACTAATACAAGTGCAAAAGTGGTTTCCTGCACCAACACAAGTGCGAAAAGTGGTTTTTCAACACTAACACAAGTGCGAAATATGGTTTTTCAACACTAACACAAGTGCGAAAAGTGGTTTTTCAACACTAACACAAGTGCGAAAAGTGTTTTTTCCACACTAATACAAGTGCAAAAGTGGTTTCCTGCACCAACACAAGTGCGAAAAGTGGTTTTTCAACACTAACACAAGTGCGAAAAGTGGTTTTTCAACACTAACACAAGTGCAAAAAGTGGTTTTTCAACACTAACACAAGTGCGAAAAGTGGTTTTTCAACACTAACACAAGTGCAAAAAGTGGTTTTTCCACACTAATACAAGTGCAAAAGTGGTTTCCTGCACCAACACAAGTGCGAAAAGTGGTTTTTCAACACTAACACAAGTGCGAAAAGTGGTTTTTCATCACTATCACAAGTGCAAAAAGTGTTTTTTCCACACTAATACAAGTGCAAAAGTGGTTTCCTGCACCAACACAAGTGCGAAAAGTGGTTTTTCAACACTAACAGAAGTGCGAAAAGTGGTATTTCAACACTAACACAAGTGCGAAAAGTGGTTTGTCCACACTAATACAAGTGCAAAAGTGGTTTCCTGCACCAACACAAGTGCAAAAAGTGGTTTTTCAACACTAACACAAGTGCGAAAAGTGGTTTTTCAACACTAACACAAGTGCGAAAAGTTGTTTTTCAACACTACCACAAGTGCAAAAAGTGTTTTTTCCACACTAATATAAGTGCAAAAGTGGTTTCCTGCACCAACACAAGTGCGAAAAGTGGTTTTTCAACACGAACACAAGTGCGAAACGTGGTTTTTCAACACTAACACAAGTGCGAAAAGTGTTTTTTCCACACTAATCCAAGTGCAAAAGTGGTTTCCTGCACCAACACAAGTGCAAAAGTGGTTTTTCAACACTAACACAAGTGCGAAAAGTGTTTTTTCCACACTAACACAAGTGCGAAAAGTGGTTTCCTGCACCAACACAAGTGCAAAAGTGGTTTTTCAACATTAACACAAGTGCGAAAAGTGGTTTTTCAACACTATCACAAGCGCAAAAAGTGTTTTTTCCACACTAATACAAGTGCAAAAGTGGTTTCCTGCACCAACACAAGTGCGAAATGTGGTTTTTCAACACTAACACAAGTGCGAAAAGTGTTTTTTCCACACTAATACAAGTGCAAAAGTGGTTTCCTGCACCAACACAAGTGCGAAAAGTGGTTTTTCAACACTAACACAAGTGCGAAATGTGGTTTTTCAACACTAACACAAGTGCGAAAAGTGTTTTTTCCACCCTAATACAAGTGCAAAAGTGGTTTCCTGCACCAACACAAGTGCAAAAGTGGTTTTTCAACACTAACACAAGTGCGAAAAGTGTTTTTTCCACACTAACACAAGTGCGAAAAGTGGTTTCCTGCACCAACACAAGTGCAAAAGTGGTTTTTCAACACTAACACAAGTGCGAAAAGTGGTTTTTCAACACTAACACAAGTGCGAAAAGTGTTTTTTCCACATTAATACAAGTGCAAAAGTGGTTTCCTGCACCAACACAAGTGCGAAAAGTGGTTTTTCTACACTAACACAAGTGCGAAAAGTGGTTTTTCAACACTAACACAAGTGCGAAAAGTGGTTTTTCAACACTATCACAAGTGCAAAAAGTGTTTTTTCCACACTAATACAAGTGCAAAAGTGGTTTCCTGCACCAACACAAGTGCAAAAGTGGTTTTTCAACACTAACACAAGTGCGAAAAGTGGTTTTTCAACACTAACACAAGTGCGAAAAGTGTTTTTTCCACACTAATACAAGTGCAAAAGTGGTTTCCTGCACCAACACAAGTGCGAAAAGTGGTTTTTCAACACTAACACAAGTGCGAAATATGGTTTTTCAACACTAACACAAGTGCGAAAAGTGGTTTTTCAACACTAACACAAGTGCGAAAAGTGTTTTTTCCACACTAATACAAGTGCAAAAGTGGTTTCCTGCACCAACACAAGTGCGAAAAGTGGTTTTTCAACACTAACACAAGTGCGAAAAGTGGTTTTTCAACACTAACACAAGTGCAAAAAGTGGTTTTTCAACACTAACACAAGTGCGAAAAGTGGTTTTTCAACACTAACACAAGTGCAAAAAGTGGTTTTTCCACACTAATACAAGTGCAAAAGTGGTTTCCTGCACCAACACAAGTGCGAAAAGTGGTTTTTCAACACTAACACAAGTGCGAAAAGTGGTTTTTCATCACTATCACAAGTGCAAAAAGTGTTTTTTCCACACTAATACAAGTGCAAAAGTGGTTTCCTGCACCAACACAAGTGCGAAAAGTGGTTTTTCAACACTAACAGAAGTGCGAAAAGTGGTATTTCAACACTAACACAAGTGCGAAAAGTGGTTTGTCCACACTAATACAAGTGCAAAAGTGGTTTCCTGCACCAACACAAGTGCAAAAAGTGGTTTTTCAACACTAACACAAGTGCGAAAAGTGGTTTTTCAACACTAACACAAGTGCGAAAAGTTGTTTTTCAACACTACCACAAGTGCAAAAAGTGTTTTTTCCACACTAATATAAGTGCAAAAGTGGTTTCCTGCACCAACACAAGTGCGAAAAGTGGTTTTTCAACACGAACACAAGTGCGAAACGTGGTTTTTCAACACTAACACAAGTGCGAAAAGTGTTTTTTTCCACACTAATCCAAGTGCAAAAGTGGTTTCCTGCACCAACACAAGTGCAAAAGTGGTTTTTCAACACTAACACAAGTGCGAAAAGTGTTTTTTTCCACACTAACACAAGTGCGAAAAGTGGTTTCCTGCACCAACACAAGTGCAAAAGTGGTTTTTCAACATTAACACAAGTGCGAAAAGTGGTTTTTCAACACTATCACAAGCGCAAAAAGTGTTTTTTCCACACTAATACAAGTGCAAAAGTGGTTTCCTGCACCAACACCAGTGCGAAATGTGGTTTTTCAACACTAACACAAGTGCGAAAAGTGTTTTTTCCACACTAATACAAGTGCAAAAGTGGTTTCCTGCACCAACACAAGTGCGAAAAGTGGTTTTTCAACACTAACACAAGTGCGAAATGTGGTTTTTCAACACTAACACAAGTGCGAAAAGTGATTTTTCAACACTAACATAAGTGTGAAAAGTGTTTTTTCCACACTAATACAAGTGCAAAAGTGGTTTCCTGCACCAACACAAGTGTGAAAAGTGGTTTTTCAACACTAACACAAGTGCGAAAAGTGGTTTTTCAACACTAACACAAGTGCGAAAAGTGGTTTTTCAAGACTAACACAAGTGCAAAAAGTGGTTTTTCAACACTATCACAAGTGCAAAAAGTGTTTTTTCCACACTAATACAAGTGCAAAAGTGGTTTCCTGCACCAACACAAGTGCGAAAAGTGGTTTTTCAACACTAACACAAGTGCGAAAAGTGGTTTTTCAACACTAACACAAGTGCGAAAAGTGTTTTTTCCACACTAATACAAGTGCAAAAGTGGTTTCCTGCACCAACACAAGTGCGAAAAGTGGTTTTTCAACACTAACACAAGTGCGAAAAGTGGTTTTTCAACACTAACACAAGTGCAAAAAGTGGTTTTTCAACACTAACACAAGTGCGAAAAGTGGTTTTTCAACACTAACACAAGTGCAAAAAGTGGTTTTTCCACACTAATACAAGTGCAAAAGTGGTTTCCTGCACCAACACATGTGCGAAAAGTGGTTTTTCAACACCAACACAAGTGTGAAAAGTGGTTTTTCAACACTATCACAAGTGCAAAAAGTGGTTTTTCCACACTAATACAAGTGCAAAAGTGGTTTCCTGCACCAACACAAGTGCGAAAAGTGGTTTTTCAACACTAACACAAGTGCGAAAAGTGGTTTTTCAACACTATCACAAGTGCAAAAAGTGTTTTTTCCACACTAATACAAGTGCAAAAGTGGTTTCCTGCACAAACACAAGTGCGAAAAGTGGTTTTTCAACACTAACACAAGTGCGAAAAGTGGTATTTCAACACTAACACAAGTGCGAAAAGTGGTTTTTCCACACTAATACAAGTGCAAAAGTGGTTTCCTGCACCAACACAAGTGCGAAAAGTGGTTTTTCAACACTAACACAAGTGCGAAAAGTGGTTTTTCAACACTATCACAAGTGCAAAAAGTGTTTTTTCCACACTAATACAAGTGCAAAAGTGGTTTCCTGCACCAACACAAGTGCGAAAAGTGGTTTTTAACACTAACACAAGTGCGAAAAGTGGTTTTTCAACACTATCACAAGTGCAAAAAGTGGTTTTTCCACACTAATACAAGTGCAAAAGTGGTTTCCTGCACCAACACAAGTGCAAAAGTGGTTTTTCAACACTAACACAAGTGCGAAAAGTGTTTTTTCCACACTAACACAAGTGCGAAAAGTGGTTTCCTGCACCAACACAAGTGCAAAAGTGGTTTTTCAACACTAACACAAGTGCGAAAAGTGGTTTTTCAACACTAACACAAGTGCGAAAAGTGTTTTTTCCACATTAATACAAGTGCAAAAGTGGTTTCCTGCACCAACACAAGTGTGAAAAGTGGTTTTTCAACACTAACACAAGTGCGAAAAGTGGTTTTTCAACACTAACACAAGTGCGAAAAGTGGTTTTTCAACACTATCACAAGTGCAAAAAGTGTTTTTTCCACACTAATACAAGTGCAAAAGTGGTTTCCTGCACCAACACAAGTGCAAAAGTGGTTTTTCAACACGAACACAAGTGCGAAACGTGGTTTTTCAACACTAACACAAGTGCGAAAAGTGTTTTTTCCACACTAATACAAGTGCAAAAGTGGTTTCCTGCACCAACACAAGTGCAAAAGTGGTTTTTCAACACTAACACAAGTGCGAAAAGTGTTTTTTCCACACTAACACAAGTGCGAAAAGTGGTTTCCTGCACCAACACAAGTGCAAAAGTGGTTTTTCAACATTAACACAAGTGTGAAAAGTGGTTTTTCAACACTATCACAAGCGCAAAAAGTGTTTTTTCCACACTAATACAAGTGCAAAAGTGGTTTCCTGCACCAACACAAGTGCGAAAAGTGGTTTTTAAACACCAACACAAGTGCGAAAAGTGTTTTTTCCACACTAATACAAGTGCAAAAGTGGTTTCCTGCACCAACACAACTGCGAAAAGTGGTTTTTCAACACTAACACAAGTGCGAAATGTGGTTTTTCAACACTAACACAAGTGCAAAAAGTGGTTTTTCAACACTATCACAAGTGCAAAAAGTGTTTTTTCCACACTAATACAAGTGCAAAAGTGGTTTCCTGCACAAACACAAGTGCGAAAAGTGGTTTTTCAACACTAACACAAGTGCGAAAAGTGGTATTTCAACACTAACACAAGTGCGAAAAGTGGTTTTTCCACACTAATACAAGTGCAAAAGTGGTTTCCTGCACCAACACAAGTGCGAAAAGTGGTTTTTCAACACTAACACAAGTGCGAAAAGTGGTTTTTCAACACTATCACAAGTGCAAAAAGTGTTTTTTCCACACTAATACAAGTGCAAAAGTGGTTTCCTGCACCAACACAAGTGCGAAAAGTGGTTTTTAACACTAACACAAGTGCGAAAAGTGGTTTTTCAACACTATCACAAGTGCAAAAAGTGGTTTTTCCACACTAATACAAGTGCAAAAGTGGTTTCCTGCACCAACACAAGTGCAAAAGTGGTTTTTCAACACTAACACAAGTGCGAAAAGTGTTTTTTCCACACTAACACAAGTGCGAAAAGTGGTTTCCTGCACCAACACAAGTGCAAAAGTGGTTTTTCAACACTAACACAAGTGCGAAAAGTGGTTTTTCAACACTAACACAAGTGCGAAAAGTGTTTTTTCCACATTAATACAAGTGCAAAAGTGGTTTCCTGCACCAACACAAGTGTGAAAAGTGGTTTTTCAACACTAACACAAGTGCGAAAAGTGGTTTTTCAACACTAACACAAGTGCGAAAAGTGGTTTTTCAACACTATCACAAGTGCAAAAAGTGTTTTTTCCACACTAATACAAGTGCAAAAGTGGTTTCCTGCACCAACACAAGTGCAAAAGTGGTTTTTCAACACGAACACAAGTGCGAAACGTGGTTTTTCAACACTAACACAAGTGCGAAAAGTGTTTTTTCCACACTAATACAAGTGCAAAAGTGGTTTCCTGCACCAACACAAGTGCAAAAGTGGTTTTTCAACACTAACACAAGTGCGAAAAGTGTTTTTTCCACACTAACACAAGTGCGAAAAGTGGTTTCCTGCACCAACACAAGTGCAAAAGTGGTTTTTCAACATTAACACAAGTGTGAAAAGTGGTTTTTCAACACTATCACAAGCGCAAAAAGTGTTTTTTCCACACTAATACAAGTGCAAAAGTGGTTTCCTGCACCAACACAAGTGCGAAAAGTGGTTTTTAAACACCAACACAAGTGCGAAAAGTGTTTTTTCCACACTAATACAAGTGCAAAAGTGGTTTCCTGCACCAACACAAGTGCGAAAAGTGGTTTTTCAACACTAACACAAGTGCGAAATGTGGTTTTTCAACACTAACACAAGTGCAAAAAGTGGTTTTTCAACACTATCACAAGTGCAAAAAGTGTTTTTTCCACACTAATACAAGTGCAAAAGTGGTTTCCTGCACCAACACAAGTGCGAAAAGTGGTTTTTCAACACTAACACAAGTGCGAAAAGTGGTTTTTCAACACTAACACAAGTGCAAAAAGTGTTTTTTCCACACTAATACAAGTGCAAAAGTGGTTTTCCTGCACCAACACAAGTGCGAAAAGTGGTTTTTCAACACTAACACAAGTGCGGAATGTGGTTTTTCAACACTAACACAAGTGCGAAAAGTGGTTTTTCAACACTAACATAAGTGCGAAAAGTGTTTTTTCCACACTAATACAAGTGCAAAAGTGGTTTCCTGCACCAACACAAGTGTGAAAAGTGGTTTTTCAACACTAACACAAGTGCGAAAAGTGGTTTTTCAACACTAACACAAGTGCGAAAAGTGGTTTTTCAAGACTAACACAAGTGCAAAAAGTGGTTTTTCAACACTATCACAAGTGCAAAAAGTGTTTTTTCCACACTAATACAAGTGCAAAAGTGGTTTCCTGCACCAACACAAGTGCGAAAAGTGGTTTTTCAACACTAACACAAGTGCGAAAAGTGGTTTTTCAACACTAACACAAGTGCGAAAAGTGTTTTTTCCACACTAATACAAGTGCAAAAGTGGTTTCCTGCACCAACACAAGTGCGAAAAGTGGTTTTTCAACACTAACACAAGTGCGAAAAGTGGTTTTTCAACACTAACACAAGTGCAAAAAGTGGTTTTTCAACACTAACACAAGTGCGAAAAGTGTTTTTTCCACACTAATACAAGTGCAAAAGTGGTTTCCTGCACCAACACAAGTGCGAAAAGTGGTTTTTCAACACTAACACAAGTGCGAAAAGTGGTTTTTCAACACTAACACAAGTGCAAAAAGTGGTTTTTCAACACTAACACAAGTGCGAAAAGTGGTTTTTCAACACTAACACAAGTGCAAAAAGTGGTTTTTCCACACTAATACAAGTGCAAAAGTGGTTTCCTGCACCAACACATGTGCGAAAAGTGGTTTTTCAACACTAACACAAGTGCGAAAAGTGGTTTTTCAACACTAACACAAGTGCGAAAAGTGTTTTTTCCACATTAATACAAGTGCAAAAGTGGTTTCCTGCACCAACACAAGTGTGAAAAGTGGTTTTTCAACACTAACACAAGGGCGAAAAGTGGTTTTTCAACACTAACACAAGTGCGAAAAGTGGTTTTTCAACACTATCACAAGTGCAAAAAGTGTTTTTTCCACACTAACACAAGTGCGAAAAGTGGTTTCCTGCACCAACACAAGTGCAAAAGTGGTTTTTCAACACTAACACAAGTGCGAAAAGTGGTTTTTCAACACTAACACAAGTGCGAAAAGTGTTTTTTCCACATTAATACAAGTGCAAAAGTGGTTTCCTGCACCAACACAAGTGTGAAAAGTGGTTTTTCAACACTAACACAAGTGCGAAAAGTGGTTTTTCAACACTAACACAAGTGCGAAAAGTGGTTTTTCAACACTATCACAAGTGCAAAAAGTGTTTTTTCCACACTAATACAAGTGCAAAAGTGGTTTCCTGCACCAACACAAGTGCAAAAGTGGTTTTTCAACACGAACACAAGTGCGAAACGTGGTTTTTCAACACTAACACAAGTGCGAAAAGTGTTTTTTCCACACTAATACAAGTGCAAAAGTGGTTTCCTGCACCAACACAAGTGCAAAAGTGGTTTTTCAACACTAACACAAGTGCGAAAAGTGTTTTTTCCACACTAACACAAGTGCGAAAAGTGGTTTCCTGCACCAACACAAGTGCAAAAGTGGTTTTTCAACATTAACACAAGTGTGAAAAGTGGTTTTTCAACACTATCACAAGCGCAAAAAGTGTTTTTTCCACACTAATACAAGTGCAAAAGTGGTTTCCTGCACCAACACAAGTGCGAAAAGTGGTTTTTAAACACTAACACAAGTGCGAAAAGTGTTTTTTCCACACTAATACAAGTGCAAAAGTGGTTTCCTGCACCAACACAAGTGCGAAAAGTGATTTTTCAACACTAACACAAGTGCGAAATGTGGTTTTTCAACACTAACACAAGTGCAAAAAGTGGTTTTTCAACACTATCACAAGTGCAAAAAGTGTTTTTTCCACACTAATACAAGTGCAAAAGTGGTTTCCTGCACCAACACAAGTGCGAAAAGTGGTTTTTCAACACTAACACAAGTGCGAAAAGTGGTTTTTCAACACTAACACAAGTGCAAAAAGTGTTTTTTCCACACTAATACAAGTGCAAAAGTGGTTTTCCTGCACCAACACAAGTGCGAAAAGTGGTTTTTCAACACTAACACAAGTGCGGAATGTGGTTTTTCAACACTAACACAAGTGCGAAAAGTGGTTTTTCAACACTAACATAAGTGCGAAAAGTGTTTTTTCCACACTAATACAAGTGCAAAAGTGGTTTCCTGCACCAACACAAGTGTGAAAAGTGGTTTTTCAACACTAACACAAGTGCGAAAAGTGGTTTTTCAACACTAACACAAGTGCGAAAAGTGGTTTTTCAAGACTAACACAAGTGCAAAAAGTGGTTTTTCAACACTATCACAAGTGCAAAAAGTGTTTTTTCCACACTAATACAAGTGCAAAAGTGGTTTCCTGCACCAACACAAGTGCGAAAAGTGGTTTTTCAACACTAACACAAGTGCGAAAAGTGGTTTTTCAACACTAACACAAGTGCGAAAAGTGTTTTTTCCACACTAATACAAGTGCAAAAGTGGTTTCCTGCACCAACACAAGTGCGAAAAGTGGTTTTTCAACACTAACACAAGTGCGAAAAGTGGTTTTTCAACACTAACACAAGTGCAAAAAGTGGTTTTTCAACACTAACACAAGTGTGAAAAGTGTTTTTTCCACACTAATACAAGTGCAAAAGTGGTTTCCTGCACCAACACAAGTGCGAAAAGTGGTTTTTCAACACTAACACAAGTGCGAAAAGTGGTTTTTCAACACTAACACAAGTGCAAAAAGTGGTTTTTCAACACTAACACAAGTGCGAAAAGTGGTTTTTCAACACTAACACAAGTGCAAAAAGTGGTTTTTCCACACTAATACAAGTGCAAAAGTGGTTTCCTGCACCAACACATGTGCGAAAAGTGGTTTTTCAACACCAACACAAGTGCGAAAAGTGGTTTTTCAACACTATCACAAGTGCAAAAAGTGGTTTTTCCACACTAATACAAGTGCAAAAGTGGTTTCCTGCACCAACACAAGTGCGAAAAGTGGTTTTTCAACACTAACACAAGTGCGAAAAGTGGTTTTTCAACACTATCACAAGTGCAAAAAGTGTTTTTTCCACACTAATACAAGTGCAAAAGTGGTTTCCTGCACCAACACAAGTGCGAAAAGTGGTTTTTCAACACTAACACAAGTGCGAAAAGTGGTATTTCAACACTAACACAAGTGCGAAAAGTGGTTTTTCCACACTAATACAAGTGCAAAAGTGGTTTCCTGCACCAACACAAGTGCGAAAAGTGGTTTTTCAACACTAACACAAGTGCGAAAAGTGGTTTTTCAACACTATCACAAGTGCAAAAAGTGTTTTTTCCACACTAATACAAGTGCAAAAGTGGTTTCCTGCACCAACACAAGTGCGAAAAGTGGTTTTTCAACACTAACACAAGTGCGAAAAGTGGTTTTTCAACACTATCACAAGTGCAAAAAGTGTTTTTTCCACACTAATACAAGTGCAAAAGTGGTTTCCTGCACCAACACAAGTGCGAAAAGTGGTTTTTCAACACTAACACAAGTGCGAAAAGTGGTTTTTCAACACTAACACAAGTGCGAAAAATGGTTTTTCAACACTACCACAAGTGCAAAAAGTGTTTTTTCCACACTAATATAAGTGCAAAAGTGGTTTCCTGCACCAACACAAGTGCGAAAAGTGGTTTTTCAACACGAACACAAGTGCGAAACGTGGTTTTTCAACACTAACACAAGTGCGAAAAGTGTTTTTTCCACCCTAATACAAGTGCAAAAGTGGTTTCCTGCACCAACACAAGTGCAAAAGTGGTTTTTCAACACTAACACAAGTGCGAAAAGTGTTTTTTCCACACTAACACAAGTGCGAAAAGTGGTTTCCTGCACCAACACAAGTGCAAAAGTGGTTTTTCAACACTAACACAAGTGCGAAAAGTGGT
The DNA here is from genome assembly GCF_964187855.1 of Myxine glutinosa. Classification (NCBI taxonomy): domain Eukaryota; kingdom Metazoa; phylum Chordata; class Myxini; order Myxiniformes; family Myxinidae; genus Myxine; species Myxine glutinosa. The sequence continues at coordinate 2,624 of NW_027617887.1, read as the reverse complement.
TTTTCAACACTAACACAAGTGCGAAAAGTGTTTTTTCCACATTATTACAAGTGCAAAAGTGGTTTCCTGCACCAACACAAGTGCGAAAAGTGGTTTTTCTACACTAACACAAGTGCGAAAAGTGGTTTTTCAACACTAACACAAGTGCGAAAAGTGGTTTTTCAACACTATCACAAGTGCAAAAAGTGTTTTTTCCACACTAATACAAGTGCAAAAGTGGTTTCCTGCACCAACACAAGTGCAAAAGTGGTTTTTCAACACTAACACAAGTGCGAAAAGTGGTTTTTCAACACTAACACAAGTGCGAAAAGTGTTTTTTCCACACTAATACAAGTGCAAAAGTGGTTTCCTGCACCAACACAAGTGCGAAAAGTGGTTTTTCAACACTAACACAAGTGCGAAATATGGTTTTTCAACACTAACACAAGTGCGAAAAGTGGTTTTTCAACACTAACACAAGTGCGAAAAGTGTTTTTTCCACACTAATACAAGTGCAAAAGTGGTTTCCTGCACCAACACAAGTGCGAAAAGTGGTTTTTCAACACTAACACAAGTGCGAAAAGTGGTTTTTCAACACTAACACAAGTGCAAAAAGTGGTTTTTCAACACTAACACAAGTGCGAAAAGTGGTTTTTCAACACTAACACAAGTGCAAAAAGTGGTTTTTCCACACTAATACAAGTGCAAAAGTGGTTTCCTGCACCAACACAAGTGCGAAAAGTGGTTTTTCAACACTAACACAAGTGCGAAAAGTGGTTTTTCATCACTATCACAAGTGCAAAAAGTGTTTTTTCCACACTAATACAAGTGCAAAAGTGGTTTCCTGCACCAACACAAGTGCGAAAAGTGGTTTTTCAACACTAACACAAGTGCGAAAAGTGGTTTGTCCACACTAATACAAGTGCAAAAGTGGTTTCCTGCACCAACACAAGTGCAAAAAGTGGTATTTCAACACTAACACAAGTGCGAAAAGTGGTTTGTCCACACTAATACAAGTGCAAAAGTGGTTTCCTGCACCAACACAAGTGCAAAAAGTGGTTTTTCAACACTAACACAAGTGCGAAAAGTGGTTTTTCAACACTAACACAAGTGCGAAAAGTTGTTTTTCAACACTACCACAAGTGCAAAAAGTGTTTTTTCCACACTAATATAAGTGCAAAAGTGGTTTCCTGCACCAACACAAGTGCGAAAAGTGGTTTTTCAACACGAACACAAGTGCGAAACGTGGTTTTTCAACACTAACACAAGTGCGAAAAGTGTTTTTTCCACACTAATCCAAGTGCAAAAGTGGTTTCCTGCACCAACACAAGTGCAAAAGTGGTTTTTCAACACTAACACAAGTGCGAAAAGTGTTTTTTCCACACTAAAACAAGTGCGAAAAGTGGTTTCCTGCACCAACACAAGTGCAAAAGTGGTTTTTCAACATTAACACAAGTGCGAAAAGTGGTTTTTCAACACTATCACAAGCGCAAAAAGTGTTTTTTCCACACTAATACAAGTGCAAAAGTGGTTTCCTGCACCAACACAAGTGCGAAATGTGGTTTTTCAACACTAACACAAGTGCGAAAAGTGTTTTTTCCACACTAATACAAGTGCAAAAGTGGTTTCCTGCACCAACACAAGTGCGAAAAGTGGTTTTTCAACACTAACACAAGTGCGAAATGTGGTTTTTCAACACTAACACAAGTGCGAAAAGTGATTTTTCAACACTAACGCAAGTGCGAAAAGTGTTTTTTCCACACTAATACAAGTGCGAAAGTGGTTTCCTGCACCAACACAAGTGTGAAAAGTGGTTTTTCAACACTAACACAAGTGCGAAAAGTGGTTTTTCAACACTAACACAAGTGCAAAAAGTGGTTTTTCAACACTAACACAAGTGCAAAAAGTGGTTTTTCAACACTATCACAAGTGCAAAAAGTGTTTTTTCCACACTAATACAAGTGCAAAAGTGGTTTCCTGCACCAACACAAGTGCGAAAAGTGGTTTTTCAACACTAACACAAGTGCGAAAAGTGGTTTTTCAACACTAACACAAGTGCAAAAAGTGGTTTTTCCACACTAATACAAGTGCAAAAGTGGTTTCCTGCACCAACACAAGTGCGAAAAGTGCTTTTTCAACACTAACACAAGTGCGAAAAGTGGTTTTTCAACACTATCACAAGTGCAAAAAGTGTTTTTTCCACACTAATACAAGTGCAAAAGTGGTTTCCTGCACCAATACAAGTGCGAAAGGTGGTTTTTCAACACTAACAGAGGTGCGAAAAGTGATTTTTCAACACTATCACAAGTGCAAAAAGTGGTTTTTCCACACTAATACAAGTTCAAAAGTGGTTTCCTGCACCAACACAAGTGCAAAAAGTGTTTTTTCAACACTAACACAAGTGCGAAAAGTGGTTTTTCAACACTAACACAAGTGCAAAAAGTGGTTTTTCAACACTAACACAAGTGCGAAAAGTGGTTTTTCAACACTAACACAAGTGCAAAAAGTGGTTTTTCCACACTAATACAAGTGCAAAAGTGGTTTACTGCACCAACACATGTGCGAAAAGTGGTTTTTCAACACCAACACAAGTGCAAAAAGTGGTTTTTCAACACTATCACAAGTGCAAAAAGTGGTTTTTCCAC